>NC_083684.1:47762500-47975000 GCF_033118175.1 Dama dama | reverse complement strand
CAGGTGCGTTACCTGCTGGAGTGGACGGAGGAGGACCTGGATGAAGCGGAGGACGCTGCCGGGGTGGCGGATCTTGAGTTCTGTCACCCCTTGTGCCAGTGCCCCAAATGCGCTCCAGCTCAAAAGGTTTGGCGTCTCTTCTGTTGGAAGGTGGGGGTGGGAGGAGACGGCACGTTCTTCTTTTCCCCGTAGGAAAGTTGTCCCCTTCTCAGCCCTAACGGCTGAGTGCTGGTTGCAGGTGTCCCTTGAGACAGCTCAAGGTGGAGGAAAGTGGACACTCGTGCAGGACCAGCTTGGGCCGCCTGCTTTCTGAACGTGCAGTTCAGGGCACAGGGCCACGCACGAGGAGTTAGTGTTTCAGTGGTTCTCAGGGCCCCTGAGTCACGAGGCAGGAGCTGATGAACAGACACACACCAAGGGGCTGTGTCCGTGTGGCCCTGGTCCCCTGGGGAGGCTGCAGGCGCCATCCACTGCCCTCTGCCTTTGCTCATGTTGGTGCACCCTCTGCGGGAGGGCCCCCTCCTAGCCCAGAGAGACGCCTGTTCCCCCCCACCCCCCGTTTCCCCCAGTGGTAACAGCTTGCAGAAGCACAATACATAGCCTGACCAGGGTATCGCTATGGATACAATCCATCCGTCTTAGATTTCCCCAGTTTTACTTGTGCTGTGTGCATGTATATGTATTTAGTTCTGTCTCATTTTATCACATGTGTAGGTTTGTGCATCCACCACCACAGTCATAGTACAAATGAGTTTTCACATCACAAGGAAAATCACTCATGTTGCCTCTAATAACCACACCTCCTCACCCCACCCCACCATCCCTGGCCCCTAGTCACCACTAATCTGTTCCCCAGTTCTAATATTTTTGTCATTTCAAAAATGTTATATAAATATCATCAATACAGCATGGAACCTTTGGGGACTGGCTCTGTTCACTCAGCCTAATTCCAGGTTGCTGCGTGTCATCAACGTTTTATCACTGAGCAAGCTGTAACACACCACTGGGCTGGAAGAGGGTGGGGGTTAATTTAATCACAGCAAGAAGCAATTTACTCTTGTGTCTTTTAGAGAAATTACAAAGGAGAAAAAGATAGTAGGTTTTAAGTGAGCAGGAACATAAGTTTATCTGACAAATCCAGCAGACACTGTGATGTGCAGTTCAGCTTCTTGTTACAATTAATGAACTGCAAGGTGGAAAAAAACCAAGTAAACAAGAACAGCAGAGATGTGGTGACTGCCTCCAGCCATATGGTCACCGGCCGGGCCGAGGTGCTACTTCATTCAATCACATCCTTTGAAACAGCATCTGCCTTTTTTAACCCCTTTGATTTTTAAGCAGCCCACGTAGGAGAGGTCAGTTTTTTGGACTGTAAATATCCAGCAGCGTGGGGACAGAACAAGAGTCGCACATCCCAGTGTGCACACTACCCGGCAGCCGCAAAGGTTCGTGTGAACAGCAAACTCAGCCATTTCCGTATTCTAGGGTTAGAGACAGGGAAATGGCAACCCACTCCAGTACTCTTGCCCAGAGAATTCCATGGACAAAGGAGCCTGGTAGGCTACAGTCCATGGGATCACAAAGAGTCAGACACGACTGAGTGACTTCACGTCACTTCATTATCTTGCTCTGTATCTGTTTTGTTAAGTCAAATTAATTTTCTTAACATGGGACCTTGAGTTAGACAGCTAGCACATGAGCACATACTATATATACAACATCATTTACAGCTGCTCAAAAACAATGACCTACTTAGGTAAACATTTAACAGGACATGGATAGGTTCTGTATGCTGGAAATCACAAAATGTTGATGAAAAAAAATCAAAGAATGCCTTAATACTTAAGAGAGATATACAGATTCATGAAGCCTCAGCATAGGAAAGAAGTTTTCTCCTCAGATTGATCTACATTTTTAATGCAATTCCTATCAAAATCCTAACAAAGCTTTTGTAGACACAGACAAGCTAATTTTAAAATTTATATGGAAAGGCGCAGGTCCCAGAATAGGTAACAACAATCCTGGCAAAGAAGAATAAATTAGGATCACTCTACCCAATATTAAGGCTGACTATGTAGATACAGTAATCAAAACAGTGTGGCCCTGGTGGAGGGACAGACACACAGATCAGACAGATCATAGAGCTCAGAAATAGACCCACACATATATAGCTGCTGAGGTCCAACAGGAAGTTGGTGGGGGAAGGATAGCCTTTTCAACAAATGATGCTGGAGAAAATGGACATGTTCAGAAAAAAAAAAAAAGAATCTCAACGTAAACTCACACCCTGTACAAAAATTAATGCAAAGTGGATCATAGACTTAACCGTAAAATGTAAAATTATAAAACTTTTAGAAAAAAAAACAGGAGGAAATCTTTGGAATCCAGCATTTAAGCAGAGAGTTCTTATACTGGACACCCACAGCATGATCCATAAAGGACAAATGGATAAATTGGACTTCTTATTTATTTATTTTTTAATTAATTATTTGAATTGGAGGTTAATTACAATATTGTGGTTTTTGCCATATACTGACATGAATCAGCCACGGGTGTACATGTGTTCCCCATCCTGACCCTCCCTCCCCATCCCATCCCTCAGGGTCATCCCAGTGCACCAGCCCTGAGCACCCTGTCTCATGCATCAAACCTGGACTGGTGATCTGTTTCACATATGATAATATACATGTTTCAATGCTATTCTCTCAAATTGTGCCACCCTTGCCTTCTCCCACAGAGTCCAGAAGACTGTTCTTTACATCTGTGTATCTTTTGCTGTCTCACATATAGGGTCATCATTACCATCTTTCTAAATTCCATATATATGCATTAATGTAGTGTATTGGTGTTTTTCTTTCTGACTTACTTCACTCTGTATAATAGTCTCCAGTTTCATTCACCTCATTAGAACTGATTCAAATGCATTCTTTTTAATAGCTGAGTAATATTCCATGGTGTATATGTACCACAGCTTTCTTATCCATTCGTCTGCTGATGGACATCTAGGTTGCTTCCATGTCCTGGCTATTGTAAACAGTGCTGCGATAAACACTGGGGTACACGTGTCTCTCTTAATTCTGGTTTCCTTGGTGTGTATGCCCAGAAGTGGGATTGCTGGGTCATACGGCAGTTCTATTTCCAGTTTTTTAAGGAATCGCCACACTGTTCTCCATAGTGGCTGTATTAGTTTGCATTCCCACCAACAGTGTAAGAGGGTTCCCTTTTCTCCACACCCTCTCCAGCATTTATTGTTTGTAGACTTTTTGATAGCAGCCATTCTGACTGGCGTGAGATGGTACCTCATTGTGATTTTGATTTGCATCTCTCTGATAATAAGTGATGTTGAGCATCTTTTCATGTGTTTGTTAGCCATTTATATGTCTTCTTTGGAGAAATGTCTGTTTAGTTCTTTGGCCCATTTTTGATTGGGTCGTTTATTTTTCTGGAATTGAGCTGCAGGAGCTGCTTGTATATTTTTTAGATTAATTCTTTGTCAGTTGCTTCGTTTGCTATTATTTTCTCCCATTCTGAAGGCTGTCTTTTCACCTTGCTTATAGTTTCCTTCATTGTGCAAAAGCTCTTAAGTTTAATTAGGTCCCATTTGTTTATTTTTGCTTTTATTTCCAATATTCTGGGAGGTGGGTCACAGAGGATCCTGCTGTGATTTATGTCAGTGTTTTGCCTATGTTTTCCTTTAGGAGTTTTATATTTTCTGGTCTTACGTTTAGATCTTTAATCCATTTTGAGTTTATTTTTGTGTGTGGTGTCAGAAAGTGTTCTAGTTTCACTTTTACAAGTGGTTGACCAGTGTTCCCAGCACCACTTGTTAAAGAGATTATCTTTTCTCCATTGTATATTCTTGCCTCCTTTGTCAAAGATAAGGTGTCCATAGGTTTGTGGATTTATCTCTGGGCTTTCTATTCTGTTCCTTTGATCTGTATTTCTGTCTTTGTGCCAGTACCATACTGTCTTGATGACTGTGGCTTTGTAGTATAGTTGGACTTCTCATTTAGAAACTTGCCTTGTGGAAACCCATGCAAAGAAGCTACAGGCAAACTACTGACTTAAAAGAAAATGTCTGCAAACCATGTATCTGACAAAGGGCCAGAATCTAGACTATATAAAGAACTTCCAAAACTCAATAGTAAAAACAAAACCAGTAAGAAAATGGGCATAGAAAATGAACATACATTTCACTGAAGAAATTGAAAGATGGCAAATAAGCGTGTGAAAGGATGTGAAAGGATGCGTTTCCCTTCAGGGAAATGCAAATTATAATGCAAATGCAAATTATAGCACCATGAGATAGTGCTACGAACCTATCAGAATGGCTAAAATAAAAATTAGTGAAAAGTGACAGTGCCAGATGTCCGTGAGGATGCGGGGAAATTGGTTCACTCATGCCTTGCTGCTGGGAGTGTAAAAGCCACTTTGGGAAAACGTGTGTGTTGTTGTTCCTTATAAAACTAACCATAGAATTACCCTGTAATTACAGTATGATTCAGCAATTGCTTTCCTTATTGATCTTAGTGGAATGGAAGATCCACTCAGGGCACTGATCTTAGTGGAATGGAAACATGTTCTCACAAAAACCTGTAAACAAATGTACACAGCAACTTAAAAAAAAATTTTTTTTAATTGGAGCATAGTTGCTTTACACAGAGAAGGCAATGGCACCCCACTCCAGTACTCTTGCCTGGAAAATCCCATGAACGGAGGAGCCTGGTAGGCTGCAGTCCATGGGGTCGCGAAGAGTCGGACATGACTAAGCAACTTCACTTTCATGCATTGGAGAAGGAAATGGCAACCCACTCCAGTGTTCTTGCCTGGAGAATCCCAGGGATGGGGTGGCACAGAGTCAGACGTGACTGAAGTGACTTAGCAGTTGCTTTCCAATGCTGTGTTGGTTTCCGCTGTACACTGAATCAGCCCTGTGTACACTGTACCCCCTCTTTTGGCTTTCCTTCCCGCTGAGGTCACCGCCAAGTCGCATTCCCTGTGCTATATAGCCACTTCTCATTACTTACCTGTTTTATACGTAGTATCAGTACTGCATATATGTCAGTCCCAATCTCCCAATTCATCCCTCACCTCACCCCCTTGGCGTTCCATACCTTTGTTCTCTACAATCTGTGTCTTTATTTCTGCTAATAGGTTCATCAGAAACTTTATTTGCCATATCCCCAAACCAGAAACAACCCACGTGTCCTTCAGCAGATTAACTGGCTAAACGAAGTGCGACAGGGGCCTGCTCAGTGGTAAAGAATAAACTGTTGATTACTCGAAACCACCTGGGATCAGGGCATTTAGTTGTCTCCCACTTTGGGCTTTGTGAATAAAGCAACTGAACTGTGAACATTTGTGTGTACAGGTCTTTGTGTAAACATATGTCTACTTGGGTAATTACCCATGAGTATAATCAATGTGTTACATAGGAGGTATATGTTAACTTCATAAGAAATGGCCAGTTTTCCAGAGTGATTGTAGCATTTTTCATCCTCACCAGCAGGGTGTGAGAGTTCTAGTTGACCTACATCCTGGTCAACACTTGGTATTTTGACTTTTTAACTTTAGCCCTTCTGGTAAGTATGCAGTGGTGTTTCATCATGTTTTTCCCCTTCTACTTCTTCACTTGTTTGTTTGTAATTTTTGAAGTATAACTTATGTACAGTGAAATTCACCCTTTAAGTTCAGCATAGTTTTTTAAAGAGATAATATTTTTAATCATCAAGAAGTGAACTAGATAACCCAAGTTTTAATCCTTGATCAGTCACAGAAAACACTGACATATTCATTCCACCATCAAATACTTGATTCAGCATCACAATTTAATGTTTGTTTTTAGTTCTATTGGTTTGTTTTGTTGGCCCTTTTAATTTAGTGATTGATTTTCCTTATATCTGCATGATTGGTTTTAAAACTGTTGTGAATAATAAAGAAGTTCCATGATAAACATGAGGGGGAACTTCAGCTTGAGAGATAAATAGCAAACAGCTTTCTGAGGTTGGACAAACGAATGCTTAACCACCAGTGCAGGCAAGATAATAGACTGTCTCTATCGCCCAAGATATTCCCTCCTGCCCCTTTGAAGTTGGCTGGATCACATGTTCCGTCTTCCTACCGTCACTTATGTGCTTTGTGACCGTTTAGTTCTGTGATTCCTGGTTTGATTTGTATTTCCCTGATAACTAAAGATGCTATTTTATGTGCTCATTTTTTTACTATTTATTTGGCTGGGTCTTAGTTGCTGCATGTGACCTCTTAGTTGGGGCACATGGGATCTAGTTCCCCAACCAGGTATTGAACCTGGGTCTGCTGCATTGGGAGCAATGAGTCCCAGCCACTGAACCAGCAGGGAAGTCCCTTATGTGCTCATTGACCAACCATTCAACTGTCTTTTGTGAAGCCTTTTGCAAATCTTTTGCCTATTTTTTTAAGTTGGATCATCTTACTGAGTTGTAAGCGAGTTTGTTCTGTTTTGAATTTCTGGTTGGTGCAAGTCCTTTGTCAGATAATACATATTGCAAACATTTTTTCCCCGTCTGTGAGCTGCCTTTTCATTTTCTTACTTGCCTTATGCAAAGAGCAAGCATTAAATATTTTTATTGTCCAGTTTATCAAACTTTTCTTTTGCTTTTTGTGTCTTAGCTATTCTTTGCCCATCCCAGTGTAGCAGAGATTTTCCTTTGTGTTCACTTCAAGTTTAATAGCTGTAGCTTTTCCATTTAGGTCTGCGATGCACTTTAGTGTGTGTGTTGGGTGTGAGGTAAGGGTTGATGGGCAATTTCTGCCTATATGGATATCCAGTTGTTCCAGCACCATCTGTCAAGACAGGATTTGCTTTCCCCATTGAACTGCCGTGGCATAATATGATATCATTGTAGTGGGCTTGCTTTCTTGAAAATGGAAGTTACACTTTGATGTAAAGTATTAATTCACTTCCAGGCAACCCGATTCAGAATCCTGCTGTGATTCCAGATTTTACACAGGGGCTGCTGGGATGGGTGGCTTCAATTCCTTTAGCTGGTTTTCTTAAAAACTAAAGACATTTCTGTTTCCACGTCCTGCACTTACTAGAAGCTGGCAAAGCTTCCTGCCAGTGGGCTTGGTGTGCATGTGACCGACCAGGACGGCGCCTCCCCGCTGCACGTCGCTGCCCTGCACGGCCGGGCAGACCTCATCGTCCTCCTCGTGAAGCACGGCGCCAGCGTGGGGGCCCGCGACGCCAGCCAGGCTGTCCCACTCCACCTGGCCTGCCAGCAGGGCCACTTCCAGGTACTGGTGCTGACGCTCAGGCAGCGTGGACAGGGTCAGAACTCACCTGATCGGGATACTGCAGAGGGGGAAGGTGGCTGTCCGAAGGGACGGGCCCGTGTCCTTCCTCCCAGCTCTGAGATTCTGAGAGGCACAGGGCAGGGCCGCTCAGCAACAGAACACACAACCCTGGTGCTTTTGGGGTGGAGCCAACCCCCATCCCGTCTGGCCCCACAGAGCCTGTCCTGATTCTCACCCCCGCCCGGAACTGCCCCTCTCTTATTCTTGGGCTTTGGTCATCAAGGGCTGAAGTGTGTCTGACCACTGCTGTGTTCCCCCAGCTCCTGTCTTGTGCCAGACAGTTTAATATCTTTTTTTTTTTTCATCTTCCCTTATTAGTTCTACTGTAAGCTTATTAAAGACAGGAATCGTATTTCAGGTAATGCCTAGGATCAGCTTCCTAACATGTTAAACTAGAGTAGTTATTGCAGCTCTGCACAGAGGACATACAATGATTCAATGACAGACACTGGTGCCTGGCACATGCCTGGCCTGCAGGAGACCCTCAGCATAGGTTAACCCCTCCTGCTTCAGCTGGTCTGCTTTCTCCTGAGGGTCAGACATGTGTCTAAAGAGCTCTCTGGATAAACCTACAGAAAAGTCAAAAGAATATCAAGTTAGAGGATCTCTCCCTGCAAATGTTCAATTTTTCTTCTCTGGGCTAGGTGGTGAAGTGTCTATTAGAGTCGAATGCAAAACCCAATAAAAAGGACATAAGTGGCAACACACCCCTCATTTATGCCTGTTCCAGAGGCCACCACGAAGTTGCAGCGCTGCTGTTGCAGGTAAGGCCCCCGCCACCCCTGCCCCCACCCCGGCCCAGGAGCTGCTGACGTGAATCGGCACGCAGGGAGCCCCTGGCAGCGCCCTGGGGAGGCGGCAGGGCTCGTGATGTAAGCGGGCCCTGGAGAGGAGCTCTGGAATCAGGGGCCTCGGAGTCAGCACTGCATCAGAGACGCAGGGTTAAGGACTGAGACACTGCTTTTCCTGGAGGTTTGGGTCTTGCCTCATTTACCAGGTCAGCTGAATCATTACCTGAGATGTGAGCTGAATGTCTTTTGTCACTGATACTGTTTTTCCCTCTCTTAATGAAGGTTTTGTGTTGACTGTAGAAGGAAGAATTAAAATTTTTAAAAGTAGGGAAAAACCCAGCTTTTCTATAACCGTGTTACTCAAGGGTAACTATTTTGGGTGACTTTTTAAAATGTGCACAGTTTAGATCAGTGTTGTTTTCTATCTTGGTTTTTTTTAATTGCACTGTGTGACATGTGAACTTCCTGGACCAGGGATCAAACCCGAGCCCCCTGCAGCGGAAGCACAGTCTTAATCCCTGGAGTACCAGGAACGTCCTCTTGTTTAACTTAATGTAGAAAACTGTTTATTAAAAATCTGAATTTTTTTAATGGTTGCATAATTATGGATGTACTATAGTTTTCTTTTTTTAAACTTTTTCTGCTTAATACATTTAGGTGACTTCTATTTTTTCCCCCTGCTGTTTAATGATAAATGCTGCCATGAATATCTTTGTACATAATTTTTTTTTCCTCAGTATTACTTTTACCCCTAACATTTTAAGACAAATTTCAGACATACAGAAAAGTTGAAGGAAGGTTATAGTGTATACCCATATAGCTACCACATCAATTCAGCGTGGGTCATTTTTAGCATTGCTCTTGACTGTACTGTTTTTCTTTCTAGCACGGGGCCTCCATCAATGCTTCCAACAACAAGGGCAACACAGCACTGCATGAGGCTGTGATAGAAAGGCACGTCTTCGTGGTGGAGCTGCTGCTGCTTCACGGAGCATCGGTTCAAGTCCTGAATAAGAGGCAGTGCACAGCGATTGACTGCGCTGAACAGGTAGGTGGGAGCACTTCCTTGCTGAGGGCATCCCAAGCTCCCTTACGGCTCAGGTGGATCCCCCATGTTGAAGCCAGATCTGAGAGAACAGTAACCAGACCTCTGACTCACGGAGCTGAATTAGCATGCTAGAGTCGGCCAGTGTGGCTACACCCCTGGTCCCTGGTCATCTGGTCAGAGGTGGCCTGCCGGGGAGCCAGCAGTTGTTTTCTCTTTTTTTGCCATGCTGCATGCCACATGTGGGATCTCAGTTTCTCAAGCAGGGATCAACCCAGGCCTCCTGCGTTGGAAGCACAAAGTCTTAACCACTGGACAGCCAGGGAAGTCCCCAGGGGTAGTTTTCAAAGGCCCGCGTAGAGGTGCCTCCCACCCACTGCAGGCCTGGGTGCCCTGGCCTGGCCCACTGTCCAGCAGTCAGGTGCCTGGGGGAAGCAGCAGGATGAGACAATGTCCTGGTCTCGCACTTCTGGCCCTGGGAACCCATCACGGTCGTAGCAGCACAAGGGAGAAAGTGTGTGCAGTCCGTGAGCACACCTTGAGTTCAGTGAGGAGCGGTTTACCACCCTCCCAGGGGTGGATGTGCACTGTGGGAAATGGCGAGGGAACAGTCTGCTCCTCCTGGGGAAGAGGCACCTCTTCACTGGTCCTCTGTTCAGGTTGAATCTTTATACAGTTTCCTACTCAGGTAGACAACCGGCAGGCTGTTGAACTGCACCACTGACACTTTTAAGTCACCATAACCCAAACTACTCATGTTGTTGTCGTTGGTTTGCTAAGTCGTATCCAACTCTTTGCAACCCCATGGACTACAGCATGCCGGGCCTGCTGCAGTCCCAGCATCAACTCACCATCTCCCAGAGTTCGCCCAAGTCCACGTCCACTGAGTCGGTGATGCCATCCAACCATCTCATCCTCTGCTGCCCTCTTCTCCTTTTGCCTTCGATCTTTCCCAGCATCAGGGCTTTTCCATGAGTTGTCTGCGTCAGGTGGCCAAAGTATAGGCTGAGTATATTTATTTGGGATATTCAGTGTAGTTTGTAGTATATTCATTTCTAATTTTCAGTTGTATTTCTTAACAGAATTGACATATTTTAAACATTCAATTTAGCAGTTCCTTAAATGATGATAATGATGAGTATCTTTCATTGAGTATTTCTATGTGTCAGGCGCTCGATAACCTCACAGTAACTCTACAGTAATAGATCCTATTCTCATCAACCCAGTTGCACAGAGCAGTGAAACATGGGCCCAAAGCACTAGTACAGGGCAGAGCCGGCCTCCAAATGCGGGGCTGTTCTCCACCACTTTATGGCCTCCAAGTTTTGTCTGTAGTGGCTTCTTAGCTTTTCTGCCCAGCCATGCCAGCATTGACACTTAAGATTAAAAACAGGCAATAAACTCCTAAGAAGGAATTAAAAAACCCTGTCATTGTTACCTTTTCCTTTTCAACTTATAGAATTCAAAAATAATGGAATTGCTTCAAGTTGTACCAAGCTGTGTGGCCACATTAGACGACATTGGTGAAACAGACCACAGCGAGTGCGTCACTGTTAAGATCAGGAAAAAATGTAAGAACTCACGTTCTTTCTGGAATTCTCAGCTTGGGTTTATTTGGAAATTCATGAGTGGTTGCCAATTTTCACCTAACTATAAATGTAAAATGTAATTGTAATCATGACCGGGGGTGGGATCATAGGCACCAAAGAAATGTATGTTATAGCCTGTTTCATCGACTTTTTTGGATACTGGCTTTCCGGTCGATGGCAGTGCTTCCTAAGCAGGTGAGGAGGACACTTGTAGGCCTTGCCCTGAAGGTCAGGCCCCTACTTGCCAGCTTTGGAGGAGGCCCTGCCTCTGGTAGTTCCAGTCATGTCTCAAGTTCTAAATCCAAGCCTTTTTCTAAGCACTTCCTGGACATCTGGGATAAATGCTACCTTTAATATTTTTTTAAAAAATGAAGTAGTGCTATTTGCAGCAACATGGATAGACCTAGAGACTGTCATTCTGAGTCAGAAAGAGAAGGAAAAATATCGTATGACATCCCTTTATGTGGAATCTAAAAAGAAACGATACATGTGAACTTCCAAAACAGAAAGGGACTCAGAGAAGGAACTTATGGTTGCTGGCAGAGGGGAAGGATGGGAGGAAGGGATAGTTAGGCAGTTTCAGACTGACAGGTTCACACTGGTATATTTAAAATGAATAACCAACAAGGACCTACTGTATAGCACAGGGAACGCTGCTTAGCGTTTTGTAACAGCCTGGATGGGAGGCGAGTCTGGGGGAGAATGGATACATCTATATATATAGCTGAGTCCCTTCGCTCACCTGAAACTACCTGTTTTCAGGTGTTGTTCACCTGAAACTACCACAACATTTAATCGGCTACACCCAAATATAAAATAAAAGTTTAAATGTTAAAAAAAAAAAGATTTCTTTTTTAATTTGCAGGTGTATAGAGGTTGATGGTAATTAGAACAGCAGCTGCCAAACAGGGGTGGGGCTGAAGTATTTTCTTATTCTAATAAAAAAGTTGTTATAGATGGGGGTCCTTGTTCAACTTTTAAAAAATTATTGTTGTAGTTTGAAGTGTAATAATGTGAATAAATCTATTCACATATCTGGGTAATCCTGAGGCTGTCTCATCCTAATTGGTTGTGCCTGGGGAGTATCAGGGTATTAAGGGTTTATTTTTGTTTCATGGGGTTTCACACAGTGATACACAGGTATCTACTAACACGTCTCTGTAAGCAAATGAAATCCTTAATTTCCTAAATGTTGTTAAACTTTAACCAAAAGAAATGTTGGAAGTTTGCGTCTGTGCTATAATTTCTAAACAACTGTTAAACTACCTTGGACGTTTTCAGATGTTTATCCTTTTATCTACAGGGAATTCAAAAATGTATAATCTTCCAGATGAACCTTTTACAAGACAGTTTTACTTTGTCCACTCAGTTGGTCCATTTAAGTGAGTATAAAATTCAAGTTGATTTCTGTGCTTTTGACCTTAATTTTACTTAAAACTCCAGCAGCTCATTTGCAGCTTTAATGCATATAAATAAATCTGCACTCATCAAATGCTGCCACCTCGTGGCCAACCAGAATATTTTGCACCACTATCCCAAACATTTATTTTAGTTTGTTTTGGGTTTCAGGGCAAGGACTTCAAAGGAGATTATGGCACGAGATAGAAGTGTCCCTAATCTTACCGAAGATTCTTTGCATGAGGTGAGTTATTAAACACTGCTTATACCATTATTTTTTTAATCCTAGATTTTTCAAAACTAATCCTTGGAAAACACATTTCTTATTTCAGTAGTCTCATCACTGTTAAGAGTTACAAACAAAATGAGTCTGGTGGCATGATTAAATATTATTATATTTAATAACGCATTTCTGAGGGGAGAAAGGAAAGTGAGGGAAAGTGGCAGACAGTTGTGACACATGGAAAGATCCTGCAGTTCATAACATGCATACTAGGTGAACCAACTCAGATTTTACTGTGTAAGCTACTTAATTCACTAACGTGTTAATCACTAATGTAAGGAAGAAAACACATCTGTATATAGATAGTTAAAAACCTTGGCAGGATGATATAATGTTGCTCATATAGTCAATTTTGTTTGTGGCCATCTTCCTACAGCACTATTTAATGCTCATTATAAAAAGAAGCCTGCTTTCCTTTCTGTGGTGCTATTAGGTGGCTCTTCTCAGAAAACATGACTTTTCTTTTCTTAATTGAAGTATAGCTGATTTCCATTGTGTGTTCGCTTCTGTGTATAGCAAAGTGATTCAGTTTTTCGTATATATATATATATATAATATTCTTTTTCAGATTCTTTTCCATTATAGTTTATTACAAGATACTGAATATATTTCCCTGTGCTATACAGTAGGGCATTACTGAAACATGACTGTTCTTATTGCTGCTCATCAATATCATACATGCCTTATTTGAGAAATAGAATTTATAGTGTGTGTGGCATAGGCTTGCTGGAACAAATATACTACAGTTCTAAATCTTTTAGCAAATTAAAGTGATTTTTTTTTAGTATGACTGATTTTGATTTCATAGTTAATCTTCCCTGGCTTTGTTAATAGATCTGCTTCTGGGTGAAAAACCTGCAAACTTTGAAATATGCCTGGGTTCAAGTGCTAGCTTTCCCCTTGCTGGCTGGGGGACTTCAGGCAGATTGCTTAACTTTGCTGATCCTATCTCCTCAGCTGTATGCAAAATGGGGATGACAACAGTACACATCTGTTAGCGTTGTAAAGATTAAATGTGAAAACATGTAGACATGTTTACACTGTGTCTGACATGTGGAGTACGCACAGGTCACACTTTCACTGCGGCGATGTTAAGAGTTGAAAGTATGCCTGCAAAGTCCTTAGCACACTGATGACACCTCAAGCAGCGCTCAAGGATAGCTATTGCTGTGGTGGGTGTTTTAAAGTACCATGCAAATGTGAAGTGTTTGAATTGTATCTTTTCTTTAGCCAGGGAGACAGAGAGTCACACAGAAGCACAAGAACCCGCCAGACCAGGGCAGGTCTGAGACCGCTGACAAAGGAGACGGTCAGCCGGAGAGGCCTGGACCGAGGCAGACTGCTTCCAGAAACAGGCGAATGCTCCGCAGACACACAGTCGATGATACAGTCGCACCCAAGGGCCCAGAGACTGCTGGCAACCTGACCACTCCCCAGGAGGCTAGCATTTCCCAGTCTTAACAGTAATAAGGAGGCATTATCTACTGCCAAGAAGCAAGTCCTCAACAAGAAGATGCTGCGCATGAATACAGCTTAGCACTAAATGAAATTTGTTTGGCTTGAGAAAAGCAGAAAGGTCCTGAAAGCTTTTCTGTGGCTGACAGAAAGAACACAACAGAAGGTCATCACTATCTCTTTCCTCTTCAGAGGTAATGGATACACTTGAAAAGGGATGGACAAAAATTCCAGTGGTGTCCAGATCTTTAAGACATTTAAGTATTTGGGTTCCTGGGTTATAGTGAGAGGTTTCATCACCAGATTCTGACCTCCTTCTATTGAAAGGTGCTAAACCTCTGTGATGTGTATGAACTAGCAAACCCACAGGCTAAATGAACTCCTCCCTCTGGGATAAGCTCAAGAAAAGCAATTTAGGTTTCACTGTACTGTGGAGGCTGGGCAGAAATATGGCATTTGAATAAAGAAAACAAGGCTGAAAAATGCCCCTTTTAAGCAACACTTGAACCCAAAGATGCCTAAATGCCATTTTGATTGCTCATTTAGTTCAAAGGACACATATGACATGTTCTACACTATGTAGGTGGGGAAAGCTGGGTATACTTTTTCTTCCAACAGAGTACAGATAAATTGACCACTGCACTTATACACCTGTAGCAGTGTCTCTAGAAACATCCCTTACCATTAAGAGCCCCCCTAAACGTCACACCAGATGGATGGTTACTTAAATTGGAAAGTAGACTTGGCACATCTTCTCTTAGTCTTTTGATTCAGATTCAAAACTTACAGCACAAACCAGGTCAAAGTAACTTTACGTTAGAATTTATTGCCATTTATTCCTTTTTATAAATTTCTATAGATTATATTTCTTATTTTTTTATGTTACTAATTAGTCTAGAGCTGCAAACATGGGTTTGTCCTGAGTACATTTTCAAATAACTTTGTAATAGGGAAATGGTTTTGTGCACGTTCTTGGAAATAATTGTGTATGTACAGAAGGGAGGGGCTGATTATTTTTCTATAAAGTAATTTATGATTTTTAATTTTCTAATGTGCCTTGGATATGTGCCAAATGATGGGAAAGAAAACAGTAAACTTTATGATTCTTGAGTGTGTCATGGTGTCCTTTTTTTAGTTTGTTCTCCTATGGTGGTATGTTTCTCAGCCTTGCTGCTACAAACATGTGCTTGGTATGGGGAATCATCTTCTCCCACTGGATAGATATACATTTTATTTTTCAGCTAGAGATAGAAGTGTGACTGAAACGTGTGAACTGGGTTATTTGGAGCAGATTATCCAGGGCTGCTGACCTAGTCCAGTCAGCACAGTGCCTAGGGCCCCCACAAAGGTATTTTCATTTCTTTTAGCATCAGAAGAACAAACTGAATATAATACAGCTCCTTAGCCCAAACAGCAAATAAGCACGGTTGCTTTGGAAGTTTCTTCTATTTTTCCTTCTCAGCCCCACTTTTAAACAAAACCACCTTATTGGCTTAAGTTGCTGTGCTTTTCTAGCATCCTGAGTAAGAGACTTGGCACTGCAGTTTTTTAGCACAGTCCTGTCCAAGATACAGTACATACATTTTAAACCACCTACTTTTGGGGGTGGGACAATAGTTTTGAAAACCTACCGTGAACCTATCTGCAGGGCAGGAAGAGAGACGCAGGTGTAAAAGAATGGACTTGTAGACCTGGCACGGGGGAGAGGGTGGGACTAATTGGGAGAGTAGCGCTGATATAGGCACTGCTGTGTGTAAAATACATATACCTAGTGGGGAGCTGCTCAGCTCAGTAATGACCTAGAGAGCTGAGGGGGGCCGTGGGAGAGCGCCTCACGAGGGAGGAGATACATGTACACATACAGCTGACTCACTTTGCTGTGTAGCAGAAACACAGCACTGTAAAGCAACCATACTGTGCTTAAAAAAAAAAGAGATATTAAAAAAGCCAAACTTTCACATATACCCTCCATCATTCTAACAACTGCCCTAGCCGGTAGGAATGTCAAGGGAGGAGGTTTACGGAGATAAGGGGGCTAATTTGCTTACACGGTCAGAGCTGGGGTCAGGGCCCGGC
The DNA here is from genome assembly GCF_033118175.1 of Dama dama. NCBI lineage: Eukaryota > Metazoa > Chordata > Mammalia > Artiodactyla > Cervidae > Dama > Dama dama. The sequence goes on along the minus strand of NC_083684.1, from coordinate 47,959,028 downwards.
TGGCAGTGGCACCTGTTTCCAGCTGGGTGTGCTCTTCACCTGGAAATAGAAATACCATGAAGGGGACTCTCAACCCTGGGGGACAAGTTTCCTCTTGAGCTATTCTGGTAACCAGCAGGGTGAGCAATCTGAAGCAATACCTCAATTATTTTTAAAAACACATGTGTTTCTAATTACTTTCTCAACTAAAACTAAATTTGGAGCCATGATGTATCACTGAGCTCCAAGTCATTTTTAGTGTTGGGAAGTGTTTTTCTTTATACCACAAGATTGTCCATTATATTGGTTGAGAGGAGAAAATGTTACCCTGGGGAAATTATTGGGTGGGCCTTGATTTTGTAGTTTCTATATTCCAAGGATACAATAAAATTTTAAATTGTATTTGAAGGAGTTAGTAATTTAAGAATACATAAAAATAAATAAATAAATAAAACTAAATTTGACAATTCAGAAATTGGTAATGACAAAATTCCTATTTTGTATGAGACTGTTTTGAATTCAGAGTATTGTCAGTTAAATCAGAAAGGTGAAAATAACCAGCCCCCACCCGCCAATGTCATCAAGAATTTCTGTCCTCAGTCACTTTCTGTTCTCGAGTGTCTCTGAATGAGGGGAGGTTTACCGTCCTTCCGCAAATTCACCTCAACAGCTGCCGTAACAGTGGTTATTTTGTAAGAGAAAGCATGTAGCAAACTTGCTCAGAGCTGTCTAGTCTCCCAGTGTTTCTATGTAAAATTTACCTGTTAACTGGGATTATTTTTTCAAAATCCTTGATCAGATTTTACTTTGGTGATTTACTGTTCCTCTGAGCTCTTTTTGATGTCCTTAATGGCTCTACTCATTTATTTGTTTACTCAGGAATACTAGACATGTATTATAACACTGACTTCACTAAATTTTAAGTCTGAAATATTGTAAAATCTCAAGTATAATTTAGAAATATATCAGCAGTGTGTATATCTCTAGCTAGAGACTGGGACTATAAATCACATTTTCCATCACTTTTCCTGCTATTAATCCTACTGAGCTCATTAAATGTTATGCACTTCCTCTGGAGCTGGGTCCCCCCAGGACTAAGATAAAAGTTACACCGAACAGCTCACTTGAGAGTCACATTTATGATTTTAAGTTACAAGCACAGTTTTTCATAACCTGGTGGGAATAAAGGAGAAAAGATGACACTTGCTTTAAGTTACCTGCAACCCTATCAGTGAAGACCCAGAACATTTCTGCCACAATGGTTAACTGCTAAACTGTTTCAACTGGATTTTAATCATTAAAAATAATTTCTCTTAAAAACATGTTTACCTGGGTTTAAGTATTATTACCAGTATGTCTCAGTTATTTTGTTAATTTTTTTCCAATGGACATATCCTCCAGTTACAGAGGTGGTATGGGTAATATTTGTTAGATGAGTTAATCTCAATGCTTTGAAAAGCAGATTATAAATGAAATCAGAGTTAGGAATTTTCCTACATTAAATGTAAGGACTATCTGCAGGAAGAAAAAGGTCTTACCTGCTTTCAGAACCTATGTCTTAGAAATACTAAAACTACTCAGCTTAATCCATGAGTCTTAACACCTATGATGTGACAGACGCTGCTCTTTTCTTCTCACTGAAGATGTTGGAGCAGCTGCTACTTCTGCTATGGTCATTTTCCCACTTAACACTAATGTCGCAAGTATGAAGGATATATTCATGCTGCTACACATGTTCAAAAGCTTTTGATAGGAAAGGACAAAAATTTTAAAATGCAGATCTTCTGCTCATTTCTCTACGGTAGAAAAACAACTTTGTCCAAATTGTTCTAGTTTGCATAACAAGTTTATTTTTAAAAGGTATATAGACAATAAACGAAGTAAACACACCACCAGATCTTAACGTCTGCCAAGTATTATCTGTCCTAGAGTTATTTCGTTAAGTTCCAGTCTCTAGACAAATTCAGTAATCGTCATCTTCATCAGAGTCCATTACTTTTCTTCTGTTGAACTGGGGGGGAAATTAAACGAGTATCATGTTTCATAAAACATAACTCAGATTTTCTGAGAAAACAAATTCCTACCTACTACAGAAAAGACATTTCTGTGTTTAAAATAACTTAAGTGTTTCAGACCAACAGAAGAGCCTTGAAAATCAGACCCTCAATGTATGCAACTTTCTCCCCAAACTTCCCTGTGTTGTAAAACAAAAATGTCTATGGGCTAAGATGTTTGACACGCTACATGCAGATGTAACACTTATTTAAAATATCAATCTTTCTTTTGTCGTATGCTTTGGGGGAAACTTACTTTAACTGTTGTTTTCTTTTCTGTTTGTTGGCTTACTTTTTCGAGGATTTCTATTAAACCTTGTTCTGACACCTAGGATAATCAAAGAGAAAAACAGTGCTTTGTTAAAACAAAGAACTGACCTTAGCCAACTGAATCGTTTCAATCCTTCCAGGGTGTGGAGGTAGAGGTCAAGAAGGAAGGAGAATGGGACAGCTGGCTGAAACCACTGGCTGTAATTCTCGGTTTAAGCTGCACTTAAAATCTGCTCTGCTGGGCTTCATTTCAGGAAGGAAAAGTATCCATCAGTTAGCTTCCTCGAAAAATCCAAGGTTAACAGCTATTTAAGAACCCCTTCATTACCACTAGCAGACAATGACAACCACCTACATCACTGTGTTAAGTGAAAGGGACAGAGATACTCCGCCTCTGCACCGAGACCTTGAGAAGCTTAAAAGCAGGCGACGAGTCACTCAAAAAAAATGAAGCCGCTGTCACCCCTCCACACACGTTCTCAGTATAAAGGGTTCAGGGCAGGTTGATCTCTGCAGGATGTGGTGGCGGCAGAGGGCTCCCCAGTGCTGGTGGGGCTCGTCTGGATCTTGAACGAAGAGCAGTATTGCCAGAAAATATCCTCCATGGCAATACGGCAATGCACAGAATAACTCGGAAATTTAGCACTTCTTCATTTGCAAAACAAGCATAACTTTCCCAATTTTAATTAGTATTGCTGACAAACCTTGTTTCCACTGTAGAAGCAATTTAGGCTATCTGACCCTAATATTTACTGGTTCCAGAGCAATGTCAGAAAAGGAAAGCAGCAGAGGATTTTAGAAAACAGAGTATCTTTTAGGATCTACGGTAGACACAATTATTCTCTCCTTTAAAAACTGCTTCAACAAGAATTCTGTAACCAGAAAGGGATGAAACTGACCTTCTGAGGATACATTTTGATAAAGTAGGTAACAACAGATTAAAACTGCCTCAAGCTTACCTTCCCACTTAGTTGTCCATACCGTGCCATCTGTATAAGGTAATTCTCTACTGCTTTAGTTTTCTCAGGCTTTACAAGTGCTAAGTTACTTACTAAAAAGAAGAAAGGGAAAAAAAAATTATATATATAAACACACACACACAAACATGCACAAAAAGAAGTCAGAACTAAATGCACTTGATTAAATGCACTTATTCCTTGAGACTAAATACTGACATGTCTAAAGCACTTAAGACTTATTCATGTCTTGAGACCAGCAAGGTAGATAAGGCAGATGCTATTGTTACTCTTAAAAATGAGGAAACTACAGTTCAGTTTTGTCAACCTTAGTCAAGACTACAGAGAGGCAGTGGTGAACCAAGATTAAACTCGGGGACTCAGATTCTAAGCTCCATGCTTTAAAAACAAAGCAAAACCATGACTGTTCCATGAAGAGCAATTTCTATATTGCAGGCATGCATGCTAAGTCGCTTCAGTCATGTCTAACTCTTTGCGACCCCATGGATTCAGGCTCCCCTGTCCATGGGATTCTCTAGGCAAGAATACTGGAGTGGGCTGCCATTTCCTCCTCCAGGGGATTTTCCTGACCCAGGGATTGAACCTGCATTTCCTGTGGATCCTGCACTGCAGGCGGATTCTTTACCGCTTGAGCCACCAGGGAAGCCCTCAAAAAAGCAACCCGTCCTTGCGAATTTCTGTATTACTATGCATATATAATCATGGTGAGCCACCCAGGGCTGCCTCTTCTAAGCTGGGCTTCAAGTTATAATACAGAAGATAATGTTGGCTCATTTAATTTTTTTTCTTACGGTTTTCTTTTTATTTTTTGTGATGAAAAACACAACACAAATGGAGAATACAGGTATCTCATTTTACTGAGCTTCATAGATACAGCAGTTTCCACAAATGGGGGTCTGTGACATCCTACATCCCTGCTTTGAGCAAGTCTACTGGCACTATTTTCCTGACAGTATGTGCTCACTTCATGTCTTTGTGTCACATTTTGGTAATTTTCACAACATTTCAAACTTTCTATTGTTATTCTTATATATATTATGGTGATCTGTAATCAATGATCTTTGATGTTATTATTGAAAAACAAAAATCGTGACTTGCTGAGGACTCAGATGATGATTAGCATTTTTTAGCAATAAGGTATTTTTAAATTAAGGTATGTATACTTTTTTTTTTTAAAGACATAATGCTATTGAACTTAACAGACTATAAAACTTTTATATGCACTGGAAAGCCAAAAAATCTGTATGACTTGCTTATTGTGGTGGTCTGCAACCAAAGCCAAAATATCTCCAAGACCTGCCTGGACAATAAAGCAGAGCCCCCATCACCTGAGTCAACTGCTAGCAGTATTTTGTGACTGACTTGATTGAAGAGTTATTTCCAATAAATTTTACCAAATACAGTCGTCCCTTGGAATCTGAAAGGACTGGTTCTAGGACTCCCTGCAGATGCCAAAATCTGAAGATGCTCAGGTCCCTTATATAAAATGGTGTACTACCATCAGTCCTCTGTATCTGTGGGTTCTGACTCTATAAAAATGGAGGGCTCACTACACGCACTTGGAGATCATTTCAATAGCAGGAGAGAATGGAGCTGGAACTTTTAATAACAACTTAAGTATGTTTCTTTAAGTTTATAAACCTAACACTTCTTACAAATAATCTGTATCTCACATGCTTTTAGGTTAAACAAGTATTTAATCTGGAGATAATAATTATTTCACATACATCTCCCTATTCAAATAACTCAAGCCAGTTTTATAAAGAAAGCTGAAGATGCTTACACCGGGCCCGGGCTGACTGATCCAGAACTTGGGCTAAGATACTGTTTCTCATTTCTGCTTCCCTACAACAAAAACAGGTCAAGCAAAATTAGAACCAAGCTGCCAGCATTCCTACTGAACACAGAAAGATACAACAAGTCCATTCTTACTCAAAAACCAGTTTTATATTTTGCGAGTTTGAAAGATAAAACTTTACAGTTTCCCAATTCAGAAGCGAGTTTCAGTTCAACCACCATTATAGACATTTATTAAGTACCCAGTGTGTGAGAAGGGCTAGAAATTAGTAGTGAGATTTCAGGCAAATACACAGACGAATGATTAATCTGTGTAATTTTCTTAGAGATAAAGAAGCTGAGGTTCATGGAGACCACGTTAAGGAGACACAGGTAACGGTGGCCAAGGTATGAAGAGATTCCACGTTTTAAGATTCTCAGTTCTAGTTTTGGGTTGGGAGGGGAGTTACAATTACACCCGTTTCTATCCTTGCACCTTCCCACCTATCCAGGCAGGAACTACTTAGTATTCACAGGACAGTGATTTCAAATTTTTTTAAAGCAGATAGCTTTTCAAATGAAGCCCTTCAAGGAAGTTAATATGAACTTAACACAGAAAAAAGCAGAGATTCTTTGGCTGAATTAGAAAGCTGAATCCTCTGTACAAGGGAAACAAGAAATAAAACATTATGCAGAAAGCAAAGTGTGTATTCATCAATCTCAGCCCTGAGTGGAGAAAGGAAAAAAGTGTCTCTTGACTTCAAGCTTTAGCCTTGTAGGTTTGCTGTCTGAATTCCTTCTGGTAGCAGGGTGGAGGCAGGGAAAGAACATCAAGCAGAGAATTTTAAGAGGTCTAAGGTTAGAAAAGCCTTCGACTGTGTGGATCACAATAAACTGTGGAGAATTCTGAAAGAGATGGGAATACCAGACCACCTGACCTGCCTCTTGAGAAACCTATATGCAGGTCAGGAAGCAATGGTTGGAACTGGACATGGAACAACAGACTGGTTCCAAATAGGAAAAGGAGTACGTCAAGGCTGTATACTGTCACCCTGCTTATTTAACTTATATGCAGAGTACATCATGAGAAATGCTGGGCTGGAAGAAGCACAAGCTGGAATCAAGATTGCCAGGAGAAATATCAATAACTTCAGATATGCAGATGACACCACCCTTATGGCAGAGAGTGAAGAGGAACTAAAAAGCCTCTTGAAAGTGAAAGAGGAGAGTGAAAAAGTTGGCTTAAAGCTTAACATTCAGAAAACTAAGATCATGGCATCTGGTCCCAATACCTCATGGCAAATAGATGGGGAGACAGTGGAAACAGTACCAGACTTCATTTTTTTGGGCTCCAAAATCACTGCAGATGGTGATTGCAGCCATGAAATTAAAAGACGCTTACTCCTTGGAAGGAAAGCTATGACCAACCTAGACAGCATATTAAAAAGCAGAGACATTTCTTTGCCAACAAAGGTCCATCTAGTCAAGGCTATGGTTTTTCCAGTGGTCATGTATGGATGTGAGAGTTGGACTGTGAAGAAAGCTGAGGGCTGAACAATCGATGCTTTTGAACTGTGGTGTTGGAGAAGACTCTTGAGAGTCCCTTGGACTGCAAGGAGACCCAACCAGTCCATCCTAAAGGAGATCAGTCCTGGGTATTCATTGGAAGGACTGATGCTGAAGCTGAAATTCCAATACTTTGGCCACCTCATATGAAGAGTTGACTCACTGGAAAAGACCCTGATGCTAGGAGGGATTGGGGGCAGGAGGAGAAGGGGACGAAGGATGAGATGGCTGGATGGCATCACCGACTCGATGGGCATGAGTTTGAGTAAACTCCGGGAGTTGGTGATGGACAGGGGGGCCTCACGTGCTGCGGTTCATGGGGTTGCAAAGAGTCGGACACGGCTGAGCGACTGAACTGAACTGAAGGTTAGAAATGACCCAAGCGATGGCAGAAGTAAAGGAAAATCCTCTTTGGAAGAATCCAGAAGAAGAGTGATCAATTATGCGACACATCTGAATTTCAGATATGTTAAAATGTGAAGAAAAATTCACATCTTCAGAATCAGTGAAGTTCATGTAGTAGATTTATTTTCTTCTTAGCACTATCCCAGGTGCTTACCAATCTGTCTTTCCCTCTAATGTGAGCTACATACAGAAGGGAAGGAACCTTCTCCATCTTGCATATTTCTGTAGACACAGCACAATGCCTGACCCAGAGCAGGTGCTCAGTAAGTATTTGATGGATCAATCAATGAGTTAAAAGGTAGAATGGGGGACTTCCCTGGCAGTCCAGTGGTTAAGACTGCACTTACTACGCAGGAGGCATGAGTTCCACCCCTGGTTGGGGAACTACAATCACACATGCTGTGTGTGTGCTGTGCCAGGCAAAAATAAAAGGTAGTTTGGGGGCAGGGAGGGATAGGGAGTTGTTTAATAGGTATACTTTCAGGTTTGTAAGATGAAAAAGTTCTAGATATGTGTTGTAAAACAATGAGAATACAGTTAATACAACTGAATGATACACTCAGAAGTAGTTAAGAAGGTAAATTTTACCTTTTGTGTTTTTTTACCAGTTAGGGAAAAAAGGTAACATGATGGGGTAACTAATAAACCTGCCAAGTGTGAGGTGCTCTGCCACGTGATGAGATAAAATAACTTTGAGAATAGGAAAAACAGTTAATATTTCTTGTGCATATGTGCTCAGTCACTTCAGTCACCTCCGACTCTTTGCGACCCTATGGACTATAGCCTGCCAGGCTCCTCTGTCCATGGGATTCTTCAGGCAAGAATCCTGGAGTGGGCTGCGTGCCCTCTGTACCCCTGCAATCCTCACAACACCCCTATGAGGTAGTCCTATTATTATGCTTATCTTAAGGTAATCACAGTTTAGCAGAGAAACATCAGTCAGAAATTGCAATACAAAGCAGTAAGTTCTGCGGGGTTCCGTACATGCTTAATTAACAAAATAGCGATGGGTCTGGAAAAATCCCTATGCCAGGAAGAACTTTAAGATTCACACACCTATGAATATAACTAAAGTTAAAAAGAAAAACAGGTGAAACCACCCTTCAAAGAGTTCAGAGTTCCTACAGACATAGAGAACAGAGCAGGAGGTTAGTGGCAGAACAGGAGGTGGGCAAAGCGGGTGAAGGCTGTCAAAAGCACAAACTTCCAGTTATAAATAAGACATGGGGATGTTATATGTAATATATAGAGTGGGTGGTGACTATACTTAAAGAGTATTGAATTGTATATAGTCAATAGTATTGAAAGTTGCTGAGAGTAAATCTTAAAAGTTCTCATCACAAGAAAAAAAATTTGTAATTATGTGTGGTGATGGATGTTAACCACTTACTGTGGTAGTCACTTCACAATATAAACAAATATGGAATCAGTATGCTGTACACTGGAGACTAATGTTGTCAATTATTTCTTAATTAAAAAAAAGTGGAGGGGGGGCCTCTACATTCAGAGTTCCAGCCCATACCTGTGCTTTGCTTCCTGTTGTGCTGCATCGCCAGGATCCTGAAAAAACAATTTTATCTTTTAGAAATTTCACAGAGGGGGAATAAAAAAAAGGAACTATTTTATTTTGTTTCTGGTACCTGCAGTGGTAGAGATGGGCTTACAAAATAATTAAAAGCTGGGCCTCACAGAAGTAAAAAGATAAGTTTCCACTTACTACCACGTTTTGATGAACTTCTAAAGTCTCAAGCTAACAGAATGTCTTAGAATACAAACAGGCATTAGGGCGAAAAGTCCCCTCTTACGAAACCGTATTTTACGAGATAAGAATAATTTCTGGAAAAGAAAATGTGCTTCGGTATTGGGGACGCTGATGATCAAACAACGCTCCCTTGCAGGCTATCCGGCTCCATCCCTAACACTTCACTCGGGGTCTCCTCACAGCAGAGTCATTAGTTGGACGTTTCACCTAAGGGGTTAGTGCTCACGCCTGGCTCTCCTCAGGACTGTCAACTCCGTCAGGCGATGTTCCCCGCTGTACCCTCAGCACCTGGCCCAGGGAAGACCCCTCAGAAGATGTCTGTCGACCCCTAGGGTCGAACCAACTGTATTCTAAACAACATTCGGCTGGAACAGTAGTCAAGTAGGCTAGGTCCATTAGCTAAGGGCACCGAGAGACCGGAGAAGCTGAGCATTCTGCTCGGGACCCAAGACGGCCGGCCGGGTGAGAGACCGACTCCCGGCCGCCGACCGGCCCGCGCCCGACCAGCCCGGGGCAGCACGTGGTTCGCTGGCCGCCCGAGCCCCCAGGCGACGGGCAGAGGGGCCGAGATGGCTCGGAGGCTACCAGAAGGCCGCCGCGGGCGGAGGCGGGGTCCTCGGCACCGGGGCAGCGACGCCTGGAGCCTCAGCCGGGGGCCGCGCCCTCTACCTCGGGTGAGGGCGGCGCCCAGCAGGGCACGGGCTGGGCGGGTGTCGGGCTCGCTCACCCCGTGCTTCGCCTGCAGCTCGGCCAGCCTCTGCTTCCTCAGCGCCTCGAGCTCCTGCTCCGCCATGCTGCGGCCGTCCCGGGCGAGCAGCCGCGAACACGCACCGACTCACTCCGAGGGAACGCCGGCAGTCCCTCTGCGCGCGCGCCGCCCTCCCCAGTGCGCAGGCGCCCGCAGCGCCCAGGCATCACCAATCCAGCCCAGAGCCTCACCGCCCGCCCCAGCTAGGGCCTGGGGAGAAGCCCGAATCCGCGATCGCAGGCTGTGGAACGTAGTGCAGAACTGCTGCGCCGACACTTCGCGAACTCCGTCCTTGCTCCCAGCTGCAAGCGCGTGCTCAGCGGGCGTGGGCGCCGGCAGGGTTAAGATCCGGCTGTGTGTGGGAAAAGATAGTAACCTAGAAACAGGCTACCATCAACAACTATAACTGTAGGTAAAATTTGTTGAGCCTATAACGTGCTGCTGCTAAGTCACTTCAGTCGTGTCCGACTCTGTGCGACCCCGTCCCTGGGATTCTCCAGGCAAGAACATTGGAGTGGGTTGCCATTTCCTTCTCCAATGCATAAAAGTGAAAAGTGAAAGTGAAGTCGCTCAGTCATGTCCGACTCTTCGCGACCCCATGGACTGCAGCCTACCAGGCTCCTCTGTCCACGGGATTTTCCAGGCAAGAGTACTGGAGTGGGGTGCCATTGCCTTCTCCGCTATAACGTGCTAGGCTCTTGTTATCTCCATTGGCGGATAAGGATCCGGGCGCTTAGATAGACTAAGTGGAATGATGGAAAATGTGCTGAAACTGGACGGCAGTGATGGTTGCACAATTTTGTTTTCTTCAGCTGTCACCAGAGTTTTGTCTACCCCTTGGGTCGGACAAACTCGTCTTCTAGAAAACATTAAGCTAGCAGGCTAGATTCACGTGGGAATTTAGTTCCCCAACTAGGGATGGAACCTGTGCCCCTTGCAGTAGAAGCCCGAGTCTTAATCACTGAACCCCCGATGAAGGCCCATAATTCTTAAATTTGTTCAAAAATGTTAAATTGTACACTGAAAATGGATTGAGGGCGGGACTGGAGCAAACAGAGACTCACTGGTCATCCTGCATGGAGAAGCCAAGTTAAAATAAACTTGGGAGGCTGAAGTTGGGAATCAGATAGGTCTGGCTTCCCTGATAGCTCAGTTGGTAAAGAATCCGCCTTCAATGCAGGGAACCCAGGTTTGATTCCCGGGTCGGGAAGATCCCCTGGAGAAGGGAACGGCTACTCACTCCATCATTCTGGTCTGGATAATTCCATGGACTGTATGGTCCATGGGGTCACAAAGAGTCAGGCAAGACTGAGTGACTTTCACTTTCACTTTCTTTCCTCAGAGGTTGGTGCAGGAGCTATGAAATGTGGTGTGAACTGTGGGGACACTCCCAACACACACAGAAACATGCTCACACACAAACACACACACATGGCACACTCAGGGCTGTCCTGGGGTGAATTCTCTGGCAGTAAGATTGTGTGCCTCGGGCCTGGAGACGCTGGTTCCTGTTGGGGGGATGTCAGCTCCCATGTGTCATGCTTGTTTTCTCAGTTGTGGCTAAATATAATACGTCATTTACCATTCTAACCAATTTTAAATGTACAGTTCAGTAGTGTTAAATACATTGACCTTGTACAATCTCTAGTATGCTTTTCATTTTGTAAAACTGAAACTATGCCCTATAATTAACAACTCCCAATCCCCTCTTCCTCCAGACCTTGAACCATTTTACCTTCTGATTCTACAAATTTGCCTGTGACAGGGGTAAGGTGAGTGCAGAGAAAAACAGAGCGAGCAGGGCGGTCAGGCAAGAAAAGGAAATTTATTAAAGGGAAAAGAGAGTCCATCTTATACCTGACCAATGAAAAAATTCTCTGAAGGGATGGTCACGTAGCCGGAGGGCTATAATCTGGTAGTCTTGAAGCTTTGGGAAGATAGGCCCCAGTGAAATAACAGGATGCTATTTGGGCAATCTGGTCAGTCTCACAGATCACTGTGATTTATTCCTTGTTTGTGAGGTTGACATAATGAGCCATCTTATCAATGGGACCCTATGTGGGCCCTATCAACAGGTATCTCATTAAATGGAATCACACTATTTGTCCTTTTGTGACTAGCTTCTTTCACTTGGCATAATGTGTTCAAGGTTCATCCATGTTGTAACCTGTGTCAGAATGTTCTTCCTTTTTGAAAGTGAATAATATTTCTCCTTCCCTCCCTTCCTTTTCTTGAATATACTTTCTAGTCATTTTAGTATTTTGCTGGGTTTTTTTTCCCCAAGGAACTAAAAATTTATCAGTATTGATTACTTTTAAATCTATTTTTATCTATTTCTACCTACTTTTCATATTTCCACTGTTATTTTCTTTTCAGTTCCTTCAGATGAACATTCTATATGTTCACTTTTATTCTTTCTTATTTAATAATGAAAACATTTAAGCAATTAATTTACTTGTGAGTAATATACACATATATAAAACTATATATATATATATATATACACATAGTCTTACATATCATAGTTATACATATCAGTAGTGTTATTTTTTCTCCTTCATAATGTCTTAAAATGGTTTCCTATTTTGTAAAACCATGGTCAAAATAATATGGTTTTAAAAAGTCACTTATTTATAAGGTGACTAGCTATTCCTGATGCGCTCCTACCCAATACGTTCTTAGTTCCCCAAAGGTAAACCTAGCTGACTCTGTAGTTATTCTATCATTTATTCTTTTATTAACTATGTATTGAGATTAAAAAAAATCAGGTAGTGAGGACAGGGAATGGTGTCAGGGAAGTGTTCATTGAGATGGTGACTTTTAAATAAGGACCTGAAGAAAGAGAGACAGAGTCACAAAGATATCATATGGAAGAGAATTCCAGGTAGAAAGAACAGAAATGCAAGGACCCTGAAGTTGGAGCCTGCAATGTTTAAGGAACTGCAGGAATACCATTGAGGCTGAACCATGAACTATGGGAATAGGGAGAAGGCAAATGTAGAATCATGAAATAATTTAAGAGGATATATATCTAAATAATACATCTATGCTGTTATGTCTTAATTTATATAATTTAGACATTTTCCTAATGTCTTAGGAAACGACTTAGGTTAAGTCGTTAGCCTAAGGATTTAACCCGTGATGGCTAAGGATTTAACACACTGCACAACCCTTGTTTCTCTTCCTTAATTTCTTAATACACATATTACTATTTTTAGTTCCAAAGTTGTTGATTGTTCTATCTTTAAGCAATACACTTACAACTTGTATTTCTTATTTCATCAGGTATAGACAGTGTCTCTTGACTCCCAGCTTTAAAGATGAAGACATCAGCATCTCTGATGCTGACTCTCCCAGTAAGTTCACATCCTTTTTCCCACATTCCCAGGTTCTATTATCTGTGCTGCGTCTTATTGATATTCTAATCTGTAATCATAATTAAACTTTTTTCCTTCCTCTTTATTGAGATATAACTGACCTACAGGCCTGTATAAGTTTAAGGTATACAGCATAATGATTAAACTTACATACATTATGAAATGATTATGACAATAAATTTAGTGAATATGTATCATCTCATGTGTCCTGTGCACAATAGCTTCAGTTGTGTCTGACTCTTTGCAACCTGTGGACTGTAAGCCCAGCAGGCTCCTCTGTCCGTGGAGGATCCTCCAGGCAAGAATACTGGAGTGGGTTGCCGTGCCCTCCTCCAGGGGATCTTCCCGACCCGGGAATTGAACCCATATCTCTGACGTCTCCTGCATTGCCTGCAGATTCTTTTCCCACTGAGCTACCTGGGAAGCCCCATCATCTCACATAGATACAAAATAAAAGAAAAAGGAAAAAAAATTTTTTTTCCTTGTGATGAAAACGTTTAGGATTTACTCTCTTAACAACTGTCATATATAATATATGGCAACATTAATTATGTTAATCATGTTGTACATTACATCCTTCAGTTCAGTTCAGTTCAGTCGCTCAGTCATGTCTGACTCTTTGTGATCGCATGAATCAGAGCACGCCAGGCCTCCCTGTCCTTCACAAACTCCCAGAGTTTACTCAAACTCATGTCCATCTAGTTGGTGATGCCATCCAGCCATCTCATCCTCTGTTATCCCCTTCTCCTCCTGCCGCCAATCCCCCCCAGCATCAGGGTCTTTTCCAATGAGTCAACTCTTTGCATGAGGTGGCCAAAGTATTGGAGTTTCAGCTTCAGCATCAGTCCTTCCAATGAACACCCAGGACTGATCTCCTTTAGGATAGACTGGTTGGATCTCCTTGAAGTCTGAGGGACTCTCAAGAGTCTTCTCCAACACCACAGTTCAAAAGCATCAATTTTTCGGTGCTCAGCTTTCTTCACAGTCCAACTCTCACATTCATACATGACCACTGGAAAAACCATAGCCTTGACCAAATGGACCTTTGTTGGCAAAGTAACGTCTCTGCTTTTTAATATGCTGTCTAGGTTGGTCATAACTTTCCTTCCAAGGAGTAAGCGTCTTTTAATTTCATGGCTGCAATCACCATCTGCAGTGATTTTGGAGCCCCCAAAAATAAAGTCTGACACTGTTTCCGCTGTTTCCCCATCTATTTGCCAATGAAGTGATGGGACCAGAGGCCATGATCTTAGTTTTCTTTAAGCCAACTTTTTCACTCTCCTCTTTCACTTTCATCAAGAGGCTTTTTAGTTCCTCTTCACTTTCTGCCATAAGGGTGGTGTTATCTGCATTTCTGAGGTTATTGATATTTCTCCTGGCAATCTTGATTCCAGGATTGTGCTTCTTCTAGCCCAGCATTTCTCATGATGTACTCTGCATATAAGGTAAATAAGCAGGGTGACAATATACAGCCTTGACGTACTCCTTTTCCACATTACATCCTTAGTACTTCTTCTATCTTTTAACTGACAGTTGTAACTTTTGACCACTTTCATCCAATTTCTGCCCTCCTAAACCCCCTGGTAGCCACAAATCTGATCTCTTTTTCTATGAGTTTGTTTGTTTGAATTATAATTGACCTACAACTTTATGTTAGCTCCTAGTGTGCAACATATTGATTCAGTATTTCTATGCATTACAAAATGATCACCACGATAAGTTTAGATACTGTCTGTCACCATACGTGGATGTATGTGCTCAGTTGTGTCTGACTCTTTGCAACCCCATTGACTGGGGGCCTTGCAGTCTCCTTGCAGGCTTCTCTGCCCATTGAATTTTATAGTCTAGAATACTGGAGTGGGTGGCCATTTCCTGATCCCCAAACATAGACATTACATAATTATTGACTATATTCTCTATGCTGTACAGTTCATCCTGTGACTCATTTATTTTGTAACTGGAAGTCTGTACCTCTTGATCTCCTTCACATATTTCATTTCTCCTTCCAATCCCTCCTCTTCTCTAGCAACCACTTGTTTGCTCTCTGCATCTATAACTTTGTTTTGATATTATCTGTGACTGCTTTTCAGCTCACTTGTTTCAGATTCCATGTAGACGTGAAATCATATGGTATTTGTCTTTCTCCATCTGACATTTCACATAGCATGGTACCCTCTAGGTCCATCCATGTTGTTGCAAATAGCAGGATTTCCTTATTTTTTTTTTATGACTGAATGATATTGTGTTGTTTATATATGCCTCATTTTCTTTATTCATTCATCCACTGATGGCCACTCAGATTGTTTCCATGTCAGAGCTATTATGTATAATGCTAGTGTGTGTAATGCTGCAGTGAAATTGGGAGTGCCTTTGTTTTTCTTTATCAAAGAAAATCGAACATTTCTTTTCAACTCTATCACGTCATGTGTTCTGACAGACTCTACTCTCATTATCAGATAGCTGTCTTATAAAGGCCTTCCTCCTCCCTCTTTAATTTGGACAGGTTTCTCTCTATGATTGTTGCATCCTGGTCCTGGATTTGTTTCTTGGATTCCCTGTTTTATAGCCCTCATCCCGTTTTTTTTTTTTTAATTCTATTTTAAAAATGTATTTATTTTTGGCTGCCCTGGGTCTTCACTGTTGCAGGCAGACTCTCTCATTGCAGCAAGCGGGGGCTACTATTTGGGCTTGTCATTGCAGTGGCTTTTCTTGCTGTAGAGCTCCGGCTTTAGGGCACATGGGCCTCAGCAGTTGCAGTTCCTGGGCTCAGTAGTTGTGGCATGTGGGCTTAGTTGCCCTTCAGCATGTGGAATCTTCTGAGACTAGGGATCGAACCTGTCCCCTACACTGGTGGGTACATTGTCAACCACTAGACCACCAGGTAAGTTCCCTCATCTCGCCTCAACTAGAGAAAGCCCCCACTTACCTCAACTAGAGAAAGCCTGAATACAGTAACGAGAGCCCAGCATAGCCATAAGTAAATAGAATTTAGGATTTCCCTGGTGTTCCACATCTTCAAGTAAATTTCTAAGAAAAAAAGCTAGTAGGTAAAATTTCTATGTGCTTGCATGTCTGAATATTTATCTTATACTTTAATTGCTTGGTTGATTATAAACTTATAGACAAAAGAATTTTCTCTCAGAATTATTTTAAATTAAAAAATCTTAAATTATTTGCCATTTTCCTTTATAACTTTGTTATGTATTAGTTGTATTTTTGAAATTCCTTACTTTTCGTTTTGGAAAAACATCAAATCTTTAAAAAATGGAAGGAATGGTAGAAAGAACACTTATATGTCCTTCACATAGCTCCACTAATCATTAAGATTTTGCCACGTTTGCAATATCTGTCTACACACATGTGCTGTGCACGCATACACACACACAAATGCACATAGACAGGCACAGTTTTTCTAAACCATTTGAATGTAACTTTCCGATAGCATGTCACTTCCCCCCTAAGTATATGTACCCTATGAAAAAGACATTCTCACACATACCTACAATTATTACATTCAATAAATTAATATAGATAAAATGCATCATCTAACTGATGTACAACCCACTGTTGTCTCTAATTGTTCAAATAAACTTCACCACAGCTGTTTCTTTTCTTGTCAATCCATGATTCAATTGTATTTATTAGTCAGTCTCTTTGAAGGTATTGATGTATCTCATCAGTTTTCTCACATTTGGTGTTAGTGATAATAAAATCTGAATTTTGTTCCATCATAAGTGGTATTTTTTTTTCGTTCTGGAAGCTTTTAGAATATTTTTATTTTTTGCTCAGTGCTCTAAAATTTTGCAAACATGTGGGTCTTTTAAAAGTCTTTGTGGGGGACTTCCCTGGTGATCCAGGGATTAAGAATCTGCCTTCCAATGCAAAGGATGCCAATTTGATCCCTGGCTGGGGAACTAAGATCCTACATGCTGCCAGCCTGCATGCTACAACTAGAGAAGCCTGAAAGCAACTAAGGCCTGATGCAGCCAAATATATATACATAGTAAAGATTCTTGGTAAAGAATCTTCCTGGAGTGCGGGAGCCCTGGGTTTGATCCCTGGGTTGGGAAGATACCCTGGAGGAGCGCATGGCAACTCATTCCTGTATTCTTGCCTGGAGAATCCACAGGCCAGAATAGTGGATATATTTTTGAAAGTCCTTATGCTATTTGCTTCATAGGTTCTTTCTGTCTGAAAACGTGTAACTTTAACTCTGGGAGCTTTTATTGTATTGTTCATTTGATAATGTTTCTCTTCTGATTTCTATCTTTGTCTGTCTAGATTGCTGATAAAACTGGACTTCCCGGATAAAGCTACTATGTCTCTTTCATGTCTTCCATCTCACGATCTTTTGGCTCTGCTTTCTGGAAGACTTCTTCTGTTTTGTCTTCTGAACCTTCTATTCGGTTTACCTCAGCATCATATTTTGACTTTATACAAGTCTCCCTCCTACCTTTTTTTAATTTTGTGGCTGCACGTGGTCTTTGTTGCAGCGCACGGGCTTCTCTAGCTGTGCATAGGCTCAGTAGTTGCCGCCCATGGGCTCAGTTACTCCGAGGCATTTAACCTGGGTCCCCTGCCTCGCAAGGTGTATTCTTTTTTTTTTTTTTTCAAGTTGGATTCTTAACCACTGGACCACCAAGGAAAGTCCCACGAGCCCTTTCTTGTTCTCTGATCATGCCATTTACTTAGTAACTTGTTCTAGATTTTGAATGCAAAACTTCCTGAATATAGTTATGATAATAATTAGAAAAAATTTAAATTCACTTCTGTTTCCTGAATTAGTTCTCTTTCCTCTGAAGGTTTTTTTCCCTTCTTGTTTGTGGTACTGTCTTATGGCAGCCCTTAGCAAATTAATACACATATCTGTCTCTCTGTCTTTTCGTCCCTTCCTTCTTCTCCTTCCTTCTTTCTTTCTTCCTCCTCCTCCTTCTTTTCCCTTTACTTCTTCTTTGTTATTAAATTTCTTAATAATTTCTTCTTTGTTTTTAAATTTCTTGTCAGATGTTTCACTTGCAGAGTTGATTGTGCATTCTGTTCAAGGGTAGAGGTAAGGACTGGACTCTTTAAGACAGAGCCTTTTGAGTAATCTCTGTGTTTTTGGCCCGGTCTTACTCATGTCCTCTGTCTTCTGCCTCTCTGGAATTCTGTTGGGAAGATCAGCAACCTCCTCGTGGTGTGTTATCTGTTGTTACTACTGTATCAGCTTGACATAGTCTCACAATTTTTTTTACAGCTTTCTTCTACTGATGGACAACTTCCTGGTGATTTATTCCCATTTTAGTCCTTTACTACCATTTTTGTAGGGTCTTGAAAAGAAAGAAAGTGAAAGTCGCATCCAACTCTTTGCAACACCATGGACTATACAGTCCATGGAATTCTCCAGGCCAGACTACTGGAGTGAGTAGCCTTTCCCTTCTCCAGGGGATCTTCCCAACCCAGGGAACGAACCCAGATCTCCCACACTGCCGGCAGATTCTTTACCAGCTGAGCCACAAGGGAAGCCCAAGAATACTGGGGTGAATAGCCTTTCCCTTCTCCAGCGGATCTTCCCGACCCAGGAATCAAACCAGGGTCTCCTGCATTGCAGGCGGATTCTTTACCAACTGAGCTATGAGGGAAGCCCCTTTGTAGGATCTTGGTGGTGGGAGTGGGGGCAGGGGGCGGGAGAGAAAAACTGAGTGGTCAGTCATCATTTTGAAAATAGCACTTGTTTTCTTGTCTCCAACGTGCAGTTTTGATCTTTCTGTTGTTGTTTAGTTGCTAAATTGTGTCTGACTCTTGTGACCCCGTAGACTGTAGCCCACCAGGCTCCTCTCTCCATGGGATACCCTAGGCGAGAATACTGGAGTCGGTTGCCACTTCCTCCTCCAGGGTTTCCTCCCTGCCCAGGGATCAAACCTGTGTCTCCTGCATTGTTTAGCGGATTCTTTACCACTGTGCCAAGTGGGAAGCCTTTGGTCTTTTTAGCTGAGAAGTTATTCAGGAGGCCTGTATCAGGATGCTATGTTGTAGTAACAAAATTCTCAGCATATTAACAGCTTAAAACAACAGAAGCTTATTTCTTGCTCACCGAGGTTGGCTGGGGGCTCTGCTCCAGGTCTCCCCACTCTGAGACCCAGGCTAACAGAAGAGCTGCCATCTCACTGTGGCAGGGATAACCTAGAGAATTGTGTACTGTCCCTTTAAGTTTCCACCCAGAAATGATACTTATAATTTCTCTGCATATTTCACTGACCAAAGAAAATTATTTTACTATTCTTAACATCAAAGGGGTGAAGAAGTACAATCATACTTTTTCACAGAAAAGCACAATTTTCTGTGCCTAGAAAATGGAAAGCTGGAAATGTTTGTTGCATAGTACAGTGAACGACCAGAAGACTGTAAAACTTCATGTTTGAATTTTAAAAGCGTTTAACTCTTGAATTTAAAATAAAATTGCACTAGAGTCAGAGAATGTGAGCTTGTATCAAACTCCAGAGTTTTTTTTATTGCATTATTTGTAAAAAAATTAGCTAATTTTTTAAATGTTTTGTGGGATTTGAAAAGACGCACCCTTTATTGTTAGTAGACAAGTTTGATACATACGCAGCATAAAGCTATTTATATCTTCTATATACCTGTTAGTTTTTTTATATACCAGATCTATCAAAGGCTAATGAATTACTTGAAGTTCTTAACATATACTACTGTGTTTCTATAGATTTCTCATTGTTTTTTTTTCCATTTATTTTTATAAGTTGGAGGCTAATTACTTTACAATATTGTAGTGGTTTTTGCCATACATTGACATGAATCAGCCATGGATTTACATGTGTTCCCCATCCTGAACACCCCTCCCACCTCTCTCCCCATCAGAGACACAGATGTATAGAACAGACTTTTGGATTCATTGTTTTTTTATAACAGTTTTGTATTTTTATTTATTTTGTAAGAGTTCATAGTTAAATATGCATTTTCTATGTTGATTAAATAACCTCTGTTTCAATTAATAGGACTTTTAAATTCCTGTTTCATTGACCACATGTTTTCTCTACTCTCTTAGTGTCTCAAGTTACTTTTTAAAATTAAAAAAATTTTTAAATGATATTGGATTTGGGATTGATTTCCTAGATATGATGCAAAAAGAAAACAAAGGTAAAAAATAGATATATTGGACTTTATCAAAATTAAAACCTTCCATGTAGCCAGGAACACTATCAACTTAACGAAAAGGCAACCTACAAAATGGGAGAAAATATTTGCAAATAATATATATAATAAGAGGTTGATGTCTGGAATGTAGAGAACTCCTACCATTCACCAACACAACAAACAACCCAATTCAAAATGCTCAAAGGACTTAAGTAGACATTCCTACGAAGAAGGTATACAAATAACCAACAAGCAAGTGAAAAGATGCTCAACATCACTAATTGCTAGGGAAATGCAAATCAAAACCACAGTGACAGGGAACTATATTCAATATCTTGTAATAAGCTATAATGGAAAAGAACCTGGAAAAGTGTATGTGTGTATATGGGTATATTCATATATATATATATAATATCTGAGTCACTTTGATGTACATCTGAAACTGACATGACATTGTAAATCAACTGTACTTCTACTAAAAAAAAATCAAAACCACAGTGAGAGACCACCTCACACCCATGAAAATGATTACTATCAAAAACAAACCCCAGAAAATAGCAAGTGTTGAGGAGAATGTGGAAAAATTGGAACCTTTGTGCCCTGTCTTTGGGAATATAAAATGATGTAGTTGCTGTGATTGGTTTCTCAAAAAATTAAGCATAGCATTCATTCCCATATGATCTAGTGATACACTTCTGGATCTTTACTCAATGAAATTGAAAACAGGGTCTTGAAGAGATTTTTGCATTCCCATGTTCACAACATCATTATTCCCAATAGCCATAAGGTGGAAGCAATCCATTCACCCATTGATGAATGAATGAATGGATGAGCAAAATGTGCTATAGACTTAAAATGGAATATATTCAGCTTTAAAAAAGGAAGGAAATTGGAACAGGTGCTACAACATGGATGAACCTTGAAGATATTATGCTGAGTGAAACAGGCCAGTTACAAAAAGATAAATACTGTATGATTTCACTTATATGAAGCACTTAGATGCTATGGATTAAATGTTTTCTACCTTAAATTCATATGTTGAAGCCATAACCCCCAATGTGGCTTCCTTTTGAGACAGGTCCTTTTTTAAAACATTTTATATATTTATTGGACTACATCAGGTCTTAGTTGCTGCGTCTGGGACCTTTCACTGTGGCACATGGAATACACCCTAGTAGTGGTGTATCTGCTCAGTAGTTTCCACGTGCCAGCTTAGTTGCTCTGCGGCATTGGGATCTTAGTTCTTTGACCAGAGATCAAATCTATGTCCCCTCCATTGCAAAGCAGATTCTTAATCACTGGACCACCAGGGAGGTCCCTGGAGATAGGTTCTTTAAAGAAGTAATTATGAGTGGAGCCCTAATCCAATATGACTAGTGTCTTTATAAGTAGGTGATGCATGCACATGGCGGAAAGGCCATGTGAGGGCTCAGTGAGGCGGTGGCCATCTGCGAGCCACAGACAGAGGGCTCAGGAGAAACCAACCCTGCCGGTACTTGATCTTGAACTTGTAGGCTTCAGGACTGTGAAAAAATAGATTTCTGTTGTTTAAGTCACCCCGCCTCTGGTAATTCATTATGGCAACCTTAGCCATATATACTATAGACTACTATACCAGAGTAGTCAAATTCATAGAGACAGAAAGTATGAATGGAATGGTGGTTTCCGGGGTCTTGGAGGAGGGGGGAATGGAGAGTTGTTTAATGGGTACAGGGTCCAAGTTTTGCAAGATGAATTCTGGAGATTGGTTACACAACAATGTGAATGTGCTTAACACTGCTGAACTGGCTATTGAAAAATGGTTAAGATAATAAATTTTATGTGTATTTTATCACAATTAAAAGAAAACAGAACAAAACACTTGCCTTGATGCTACAACCCCCTTCTACTACAGCCCTATTTTTATCCTTCTCCTTTATAGCAGAACTCCTGAAAAAAAGTAGTTTGTATTTGCTGTTTCTACTTCTTCACTTCTCACTTTCTCCTGAACTGTTCCAGGCGGGATATTCTGAAACTGCTGTGTTCAGGGTTACTGCATAACTCCAGTTCATCAGCAGCGATGTTGCTCACTGGCTCCTCCTTGAAACACTTGCCCCGGGGCTTCCTGGTTCTCTCACTTCCCCTTTGTAGGTACTGGCTGCCCCTCCTCCTGACTATCTGTGAGTTACTCCAGGGCTCTGCCCCAAGCTCCTTTTTCGTCTTTATTTTTGAAATTTTTATAATTTTTTACTCATTTATTTTGGCTGCGCTGGGTCTTCATTGTGGCACATGGGCTTTCTCCATTTGCAGCAAGCAGGCTCTCTAGCTTCCCCGTGGCATATAGGATCTTAGTTTCCTGACCAGTGATCCAAACTGTGCTCCCTGCATTGAAAGATGATTTCTGGACCACTGGGGAAGTCTCCTGCCCAGGCTTTTAAAATTCTCTCCCTGGCAATCTCGTCCAGTGCCACCTATACACTAATGACTCTCAAATCCTATCTCCAGCCCACCCTTTCTTGGAACTCAATGTAGGACATCCATCTGCCTACCCCACCTCATCATGAGGATATTGACCAGGCACCTGAAATTCATCATGCTGAAAACAAATCCTGACTACACCTTGGGACTCTGTCTCCCTCCATTGTTTGTCATCCCAGGAAATGGCATGCAGGCTTGTGAAGTCGCTTCAGATGTGTCTGAGTCTTTGCGACCCCGTGGACTGTATCCCTCCAGGCTCCTCCATCCATGGGATTCTCCACACGGGAATCTTGGAGTGGCTTGTCCTGCCCTCCTCCAGGGGGATCTTCCCAACCCAGAGATCAAACCTGGGTCTCTTACGTCTCCTGCACTGGCAGGGGTATTCTTTACCACCAGAGTCACCTGGGAAGCCCAGTAGATGGTACCACCTTGCAACCAGATAAAAAAAAACCAGGCACCCTCATAATTGCACGCCGAGGGTCTTGGAGTCACCTTGACCTCTCTGACTCACCCCACATCCAACTCACCTGAGTATCTAGTTGTCTCTCTTTTTCAAGAGAGACTACTTTCTCTCCAGGGTCCGCCTCCCCTCACCTCTTCTACTGCCTGTCTTGGCCAGGCAAGATTCTCTCATCTGAATGACAGCAGAGGGTTTTTTTAAAGTTTTCTAAAATATATATATATAAAGAAAGCTGAGCGCTGAAGAAT
This sequence comes from Dama dama, assembly GCF_033118175.1. Classification (NCBI taxonomy): domain Eukaryota; kingdom Metazoa; phylum Chordata; class Mammalia; order Artiodactyla; family Cervidae; genus Dama; species Dama dama. Next base: position 47,935,815 of record NC_083684.1, on the reverse strand, counting down.
TGATGCTTTTGTACTGTGGTGGTGGAGAAGACTCTTGAGCGCCCCTTGGACTGCAAGGAGATGCAACGAGTCCACCGTAAAGGAAAGCAGTCCTGAATATTCATTGGAAGGACTGATGCTGAAGCTGAAACTCCAATATTTTGGCCACCTGATGTGAAGAACTGACTCATCTGAAAAGACCCTGATGCTGGGAAAGATTAAAGGCGGGAGGAGAAGGGGATGACAGAGGATAAGATGGTTGGATGACATCAGCAACTCGATGGACATGGGTCTGAGTAAACTCCGGGAGTTGGTGATGGACAGGGAGGCCTGGCGTGCTGCAGTCCATACAGTGCAAAGAGTTGGACACAAGTGAGCGACTGAACTGAAAACATATGTATTATACATACTATTCACCTATATATGTATACAAAAGCTTTTCTATTAATACTATGCTTGATAAAGGCCTGAGAAAAACATTTTTTTAAAAAGACACGGAGAAATTGGAAAGCATAAGCTAAATGAAATGGGAGCACTGAATATGAAAGAATATGAAAGTGAAACAAACTAGATAAAAGTCAAAGATGGTCCAATTGTTGGAGACTTTTTAGTTAAATGAACCAATGAATAATGCTTTGCATGTTGAAATTAGTGGTATGAAATATAAATGTGTATTTCCGAGGACACCATCAGAAGTGTAATTGAACAATCTTCCCTGCAGGCTGCAGGTAAGAATAGGTGATCATCTATCACCCAGAGAGCTAGCAGTTTCCCCATGCCCCTCTCGCTGAGTAGCTAATGTGTAGGTGTGGAGAAGCCTCTGACTGTGGCTGTTTGGAAGGTAAAAGAAGGAAAGAGATGGGGGAGAGGGAGGGAGGGAGAGAAGGAGCATGGGGGAAAGAAGGAGAGGAGAGGAAGAGGACTAGGAGGAAGAAGACAGGCTTCCCTGGCAGCATAGTGGTTAAGAATCTGTCTGCCAATGCAGGGACATGGGTTTGATCCCTGGTCGGGGAAGATTCCACATGCCGAAGAGCAGCTAAGCCCGTGCACCACAGCTATTGAACCTGTGCACTAGAGCAGGCAGCCGCAACTGCTGAGCCCACACTCTGCAGGTGCTGAGCTCCCCGCACCCAGAGCCTGTGCTCTGCAACAAGAGAAGCCCCCGCTATGAGACGGCTGAGCACCGCAACTAGAGAGGAGCCTCCACTCTCCATAACTAGAGAAAGCCTGCAGACAGCAACGAGGACCCAGCACAGCCAAAATAAATAAATAAATAAATATAAGTTTTTAAAAAAGAAGAAGAGGAAGGAGAGAGAGGACAGAGAAAGAGAAAGAAGGAGAGGAAGAAGATGAGGCGAAAGAAGGAAGGGGAGGAGGAGGAGGGAGGGGAGGGTCACCCCTCTGGGGGGCTGCCTCCCAGCACCACTGCTGTGACATATTTCAGGATGGACACAGGTGGTGTGGACAGGTCCCCTTTGTGTTTCCCATCACTTGCAGGAGCATCACGGATAGTCACAGTATCCCACGGAGGCAGAACCTACAGAACAAGTCTGTTCATCTGAATGTTCAGCCCCAGCCTTCTCCTCCCAGGACACCTGCTCTGCTCAGGTGCCCAAGGATTCCTGAATCACCGAGTCTTGGTATCTCCTGTTGGCAGCAGAGGGAGCCCACACTCTACCAAAAGGCATTGAGTTTCTCATTAGAATACAAAGCAGAAAATACAATAACTGTTGTTGTTTTTTTTTGCCACGCAGTGTGTCCTTACAGATGAAGCTTTAATCTGCCTCGTACATCTCTGTTGCTGTAAATTCCTGCTCCGTTTATGGTACCATATGCCCTGATTTGCCGGGAGAAAGCCACAGTGTGAGCTTGGGCTTCTGAGCTGTTTGTACGCCGTGTTGAATCGCGTATTATCATACACTTAAAGGGTATGTCTTAATAAGCTTTTATATCAGTTTATTAGCCTTGATCCTGCAGTTGATCAGATAGGTCATGGAAGGGTACCACGGAGCTCGCTGACAATTAGGAGATGTGAGGGGCAGAAGGAAAAGTTAGGCTTGAAACACAACAGAGTGTGGCTTGTCTGATTGTCTAGCAGCTGCTGATTCACCTTCTCATCTGCTTCTAAGTAGTAGATATAGAGTCTCCTCTGCTCAGAGCAGGTCTATTGTCCATACAATTGCATACAGTACCAGAATAGTCCTTTTTTTTTTCAAACTCCTTCCCAGGTGACTGTTAAAGGCGTAGTGTCAGATGTCAGGACTCACAAGGCTTACTCTTAGGGTGAAGTCACACCATCCTTGTTCCTGACTCCGTGCTCTTTCTGGGAAAAAGAAACATGTTCGTACTCTTCCTCATTTCCCTCCCAGAGCAGCTGACCTAAGTTCTGAAACCACTCTCAGGAGGAAAAAAGAGCCTCAGGTCCTGTATCCTTTATGATGACAGCTGTCATCTATGCCTGGTGGGAAAGGGGGACCACAGGAAATGTTTAGGAGAGAGTTTCTTACCTGAAACCAGCCGTGGAGTTTTTTACTTCAGATGCAGCTCTGACTGAGCTTTTGTGGTCACTTGCTGGAATGGCAACCTCGTTCTGAGGATGGTCTCCATGCCGCAGGGCAACAGTGCTGTTACCCCAACTCGGACTTCCTTTCTCCCATCTGGAAAGCTAACAGGCACAGGGCCAGTTAAAGAGCCTCCCAAGCCCCAGAAGCCTTTACTTTTGGAGACTCTACTATGTAAAAAGTAAAAAGAAAAAAAAATAGAAATGCAGTACCATGTCACATTATGATAATATATGAATACATATTTGTAATAAATGATGATACAGGCATGGAAACTAGTGGACGTATTATGTCCCATCAAGTGTGCTAATCCTGGTGTTGCATTGCTTTCTCTGTAGTTTGATGCCAATACATTTTTTCCCTCCCAGACTGTGTACATACCCTCTGGTTTTCAGGGAATTCTTGGTTTCAATCCCTGCTTCTGGAGCGGGGTGGGGGGTGTTGATGCAGACAATGGGTGCTGAATTGGAGGCCAAGATGAAGTTTGGTCCTAGTTCTCACCTGCCTGGTCCAAAGAGAACCAACGTCAAAGGAAATAAGAAGAGCCTTGAAAGAAAGTAAAAGTGTTAGTCACTCAGTTATGTCCAATGCTTTGCGGCCCCATGGACTGTAGCCCGCCACGCTCCTTGTCCATGGGATTCTCTAGGCAAGAATACTGGAGTGGGTAGTCATTTCCTTCTCCAGGGAATCCTCCCAACCCAGGGATTCAACCCAGGTCTCCTGCATTGCAGGCGGATTCTTTACCATCTGAGCCACCAGGGAAGACCCTTACTTGTCCTTAAATTAAATTGGAAAGACTCTCACCTGTTTATAAAAACAGTGCTGAGAAGGGGATATCTTTTCTAGCAACATGCTCATTCATTCATTCATCCATTCACTCACTCATTCAAAAAACATTTTTTAAAAACCCTACTAAGTGCCAGGCCTTGTGCTGGGCATTTGGGAAACAAAAACAGATAAGATGCAGTACCTGCCCTCAGGAGAGAGTTCCTCAGTCCCTTTGTCCTGGGGCTGTTCTTGATCAGCCTTCCAGGGCTCACCGCTGTCTCCCAAGCCTCCTCAGAAATTCTTGGCTGTTATAGGCTGAGTTGTGTCCTCCAGAAGTTCATATATTAAAATTCTAACCCCTAGTGCCTCAGAATGTGACTGTATTTGGAGACGGGGCCTTTAAAGAGGTGAATGAGGTCATTGGGATGGGCCCTAGTCCAATATGAATAGTGTGCTTGTAAGAAGAGATTAGGACACAGATACACACAGAGGGACACCATGTGAAGACACAGGGAGACGATGACCACCTTGCCAACAGGGAGAGAGGCCTCAGGAGAAACCAACCTTGTTTCTCCTTGCTCTTTGCTGCCTCCCAGTGTCTGTTCAGACCATCCACCGGGAGCATCTTTGCCACTCACTGGATTATCAGCTGTTCAACCTGCTCCAGTCCCAGGGGGGATATGCGGGACTCCAGCATGCTTGTTGTAACAAGGGCTCTTCAACCAAATCAAACAAAAGGAACCCTGATGAGTCACATTTGCCGCTTTCTGTGGTGTCAGAGCTCCCATTGTGGCCAGTTTCAGGCTACCAATGTGAGGTCCCACACGTTGTCCAACAACTCTGTTCAAACAGAGTTGAATTCGGAAGAGATGTCTACTAACACACCATTATGTTGTCTTCCCACCACTGAGCTACAACAGATGTAAAAAACCTCAAGCGCAGGGACTTCCCTGATGGTCCAGTGGCTGTGTCGCAATGAAGATCTCGAGTTCCACAACTGAGACTTGATGTAGACAAAAAAATTAAAAAAAAAAAAACCCTCAAGAGCAAAAAAGTCAGTAAACCATTACAAAATAAAATAACTAGGAATGATGTTTGGGGTATATATTACCTTTGTGTTGGAATCCAATATATTTAATTTTAAGCTCATATCATTTAATTTTTTTGTCACAACTATGTTTAACAACCAGCTTACAGATTTTCTGAAAGTTTAATAATTGACCCTTGCAAGCCAGAAGGAGCTGGCTCCAGGACACAGCTAGGGTGACAGTCCTCTGGGTAGAATAGGGAGTATGTGGATGTAGCAAACCGGGTGGGCATGGTGAGCCAGTGGCCCTTGCCTGCAAGACCTTGTGGATTGTGAATAAAAGCCCAACAGTCTGGAAGCTTCCAGTGGGAATGAGTAATGGACTATTACTCAGCCATAAGAAAGAATAAAATAATACCATTTGGAGCAGGGATTGGGCCATGGCTCGATGGAGGTGTGTATCTGGAGAGACACTGAGAGCCACCCAGAAAAACACACAATGAAGGCATGGAGGCAGGGCTTAGGGCTGTCTAGGAATAAGGCTGTGCCACAGGGCTTGAAATTGTTTTGTGGCCCTGGCACTCTCTGCCTATCCATTCCCATACAACTCTTCATGTGGACATGTTTTCATTTCTGTTGTTAAACACCCAGGAATGGCATTGCTGGGACTTGCTATAAGTATAACTTTATTAAAAACTGCTAAGTTGTCTTTCAAAGTGTTTGCACCATTCTGCATTCCAGCTGCAGGCTGATAGCTCCGTTTGGTTGATATCCTCACAAACACTTGGGATTGTCAGTGTTTTAAAATTTTAACCGTTTGAGTAGGTGTGTATAGGTACCACATTGTGACTTTAATTTGCATTTCCCTCATTGGAAAAGACCCTGATGCTGGGAGGGATTGGGGGCAGGAGGAGAAGGGGCCGACAGAGGATGAGATGGCTGGATGGCATCACCGACCCGATGGACATGAGTTTGAGTAAACTCCCCGAGTTGGTGATGGACAGGGAGGCCTGGCGTGCTGCGATTCATGGGGTCGCAAAGAGTCAGACACAACTGAGCGACTGAACTGAACTGAACTGAACTGAATGACTAATGATGAGTTTCCCTGGTGGCTCAGTGGTAAAGAATCTGCCTGCCAATGTTGGAGACGTAGGTTCCATCTCTGGGTCAGGAAGATCCCCTGGAAAAGGAGATGACAACCCACTCCAGAATCCTTGCCTGGGAAATCCCATGGACACAGGAGCCTGGTGGGCTACAGTCCATGGGGTTGCAAAAGAATGGGACATGACTGAGTGACTAAACAACAACAGTGACTAATGATATTGAGCACCTTTTCTTGTGTTTATGGACCATTGGTGTATTTTCTTCAATTAAGTGTCTCTTCAAGTCTCTGCCCATTTTTAAAAATTAAGTTGTGAAAACTTCCCAAATGTTCATCATCTGATGAATGAATAAGTAAAATGTGATATATCCATACAATGGAATATTATCTGGTTACAAAAGGAAAGAAGTACTAATACATGCTGCCACATGGATGATGCTTGAAAACACGCTAGGTGAAAGAAGTCAGATGCAAAAGGCCACATGTGTATAATGCTATGTATGTGAAATATTCAGAATACCAAAAACTGTAGGGATAGTAAATAGATTAGTGGTTGTCTAGGCTTAGAGAGGCTGTGTGTGGGGTGCAGGTGGGTGGGAGGGTGGACTGCTAAGATGATCAGGATTTCCTTCTGGAGTGAGAAACATGCTCTAGAATGGATTATGAGAGTAGATGCACAGTTTTGTGAATATACTAAAAGCCATTGAATTATACATTTTTAAATGGGTGAGTTGGGGACTTCTGTGGTGGTCCAGTGGTTAAGAATTGCCTTGCAATGCAGAGGACGTGGGTTTGATCCCTGGTCGGGGAACTAAGATCTTGTATGTCCCTGAGCAACTAAGCCCGAACACCACTACTAGAGAATGCGTGCACCACAACAAAAGACCCTGCACGACTCACCGAAGACTCCACATCCTGCAACTAAGACCTGATGCAGCCAAATAAATAAATATATAAGTAAATGTATATTTTTAAATGGGTGAATTGTATGGCATGTGAATTACATCTCAGTGAAGCTGTTAGAAATGTGGGTTGGGCTTCCCAGGTGGCTCAGTGGTAAAGAATCTGCCTGTCAGTGCAGAAGATATGGGTTCAATCCATAAGTTCGTGTGCCACAAGGACCGAGCCAGCACTCTAGGGCCTGGGAATCCCAACTATTGAACCCGAGAACTGCAACTACTGAAACTCACATGCCCTGGAGCCCACACTCTGCAAGAAGAGAAGCCACTGCAATGAAAAGCCCAAGCACCGCAACTAGAGAGTAGCCCCCACTCGAGGCAACTAGAGAAAGGCCCATGCAATAGCGAAGACCCAAAATAGCCAGAAATAAATTTTTTAAAGTATTTAAAAAAAGAAATGTGGATTGTTTGTATTTTTATTAGTGATTGCTGAAATTTCTTTATTATATATTCTAGATACAAGTAATTTTTCAGTTTTTTTTCTTTTGAAGAGCAGACACTTAAATTTTGAGGAAATCCAATTTATTAATTTTTTCTTTTATACTTAGTGTTTTTACTCTTGTGTCTAAGAAGTCTTCTTGGCCTACTTGAGGTCACAAAGATTTTTCCTATGTTCTCTTCTAGGAATTTTATAGTTTTAGCTTTTACATTTAGATCTCAGCTGTATTTCCAGTTAATTTTTATGTGTAGTATGAGGCAAGGATTGAAATTCATTTTTCTCCAAATGGACAATCCAGTTTTATCAGTGCCATTCTTTTGTTGAAAAGAATATAATTTAGTCCTTTAAATTACCTTTGTTTGTGCCTTTGTAAAAAAGCCACTTAACCATATGTGTGTGGACCTATTTCTGGGTCTCTGTAAGTTCCATTAATTAATCACCTATCTTCTGTGCTTTGTGTTGGAAGCAAAGTCCTTCTTTATTGACAACATTCATTCCAGTACCTCGAGTCCTCTGCCCAACACTTGCAGGTAAAAGCCATGATGCTCAGAGGGTGGCTGACCAGCTGTAGTCTAGGCCAGACATCCTCAGCCCAGTAGCTCCTGATAGAGGAGTGTGTGCAGGCCCCAGGCATCTACCGTCTATCCTCAACTCTAGTCCCCATCAGTGGGGAAGGTGGATGCCCCTAAGTGAAAGGGACGTGTAAACATTGCCTAACCCGGAACTCAGGCAGTGAGGTCCTTCCAGCCACCCTCGGCGCCCTGCCCTGTGTATGCTGACCTTCCCAATCTCATTCCCTTTGCTTTTTAGCTCTCTTTTCTGTTGCTTCAACACATAATGTGATTGCAGTGTCTTAATTTGTCACTTCTGGGATAGAGTGCCTGTAAGTGACCTGCAAGTCTGCCATTACATCAGGGCAAGTTCCCACTCAGAAATGTCGCTTCTGCTGCTGTGGACAGTAGCCAGGGGTAGAAACGGAAAACCCTTCTTGCTGACTGATCTAGGCGTATCTGACATTCGGTACAAGCAGCACAGACAGCCTCGGGTGCGCAGCCTCAGGTGAAGCCAACCACCCCGCTTACACTCAGTTGCGATTTTGTGGGGACTAGGCCTGCTTCACTGGAAACAAGTGAATTACTGTATTTTTTTTTTCCCCTTTTTGGCCAAGCCACCTGACTTGTGGGTCTCAGTTCCCAGACCAAGGACGGAACTCAGGCCACAGCTGTAAAGGCGTGGACTCCTAACCACTAGACCACCAGGGAACTCCATATAATCTATGTTTTAATGGGTATTATAAACCTCCAAAGAAGTTGTCTAATTTGGAAATGTGTATAAACTTATATCTATATTTTTATTTGAAAATCAAAGAATATCAGTTTGGAAGGGTGCCTCCTTATAGATGATGCCCTAGTGCTCCAGAACCTGGTCTGACCCTGCAGTGGTGACCTCTGGTGTGGGTCTCCTGTCTGCCCCTCCCTTCAGGGTCCCAAGGGGAAGAGAGGGGCTAGGCAGTCAAGGCCTGGAGGGGCTGGGATGGGAGGGTCACCCCCGTCTTTCCCACTGCCTGCCTCTGCCTGGAGACCCCTCCCTGGTCTTCCTTTCTCCTCCCAGTCCCTTTGCCCGGGGAAGCACGTGCAGGATGAAAGAGGAGAATCTGATCCTTGGTGCTCTTACTTTCCGGGCACTGAACAGAAGAGCCCAGAGCGTGCCAGGCTACAGACCCTGCTGGGTTTCGATCTGTGGCGAGGGTCCCTGGCCTCAGCAGTCGCGTGGCAGCTGCGCTGGTCAGGCAGGAGTAAGTGTCTGGTCTTCCCTGGATACTGCCCAGCGTGTTTGGGCAGCCTCCTTGCCACAGTCTAGGACCCTGGCAAGCCCTGGAAGAGGGGAGGCGCTGGGACCGCTGGTCAGGTGTCCAAAGTCGGGGGGAGGGTGGCGGGGATGGACTGGGAGTAAGAGGGCGCCCCCTCGTTTCTCCGTGACTGCATGCACCCACTCCACTTACCTGGAAACCGTGCCCTTTACCAGCCACTTTGCAGCAGAGACATTGGCATGGTAGAAACTACACTGGGTTTTTTGGCAACACCTTTCACTTTCCAGGGTGGTTAAACCAGAAGTGTTCAGTGGTTAACCGAGGCCACTGAAAAGAGTCATTGTGAATGTTCGCTCTGTGGATGGAAATCAAAAGACTGTGGGTGACGTGCTGTTTTCAGTGATGGGTTCTCTGTCCCGTCGAGTGGGAAGGCAGGGGGCTCAGCCAATGTCCCCTCCCTTCGGAGGGAACCCCAGCTCACCAAGGGTGCCCCCCTGATTTCATCCTGGGTGCCGCAGCCCCGGTTGTCCACACTGATGGGGAGCAGAGACTGGGGAGTCTAGGGACAGAAATGTCAAAGGGTCTCTCTTTAACACTGGAGTTAACCTTCTTCTGGCCAAACCGTTGTTTCTGGGTTGCCCTCAGAGGCATGCCTCATCCCCGTCTTCTCAGGGCTTCTCCTGCAGTGGTCAGGCTAGCAGAAGCTAGGCCAGAGACCCCCGGGTTACCCGTCCCAAGCAGGAGCATCTGGCATCTTCTTGCTCTAGGAGGCTGCGGTGCTCTTGAAAGGCCCTCAGGCATCTAAGGTACAGACTTGCCTGTAAGGAGATCCGGCGGGAAGGAAGCCTAGAGACAGTAGTATTTGGCTGCTGGATAGCCAGCATAAGCATACTTTAAAAAGAAGAGTATTTTCCTGCTAGTTCTAAATGCACATTTTAGAGCTAGCAGATATGTGTCTTAAAATCATTATTTTAGCAAAAATGAGGACCCCGCCCCCTCCCCCACACTTCACACTACACTTTTTGGCACAATTAAGTCCTGTGTCCTAGGCCCCAGAGGGAGTGAATTTCAGGGACAAGTTGGAGAATGCCTCTTTGTTTCCTAGAAAACCAGCAATGTATTTTCCAGGTAATAATAACAATATAGATAATAACTCTTGATGAATACTGAGCTCATTTCATGAGATAAGAACTCTGCTCTCGACTACAGGGGCACAGAGGGTTCAGAGTTGAGCAAATCAGTAGGATTTAATCTCCTGGCCACAGGGACCTACCTGGAGTGAGAGAGGAAAAGTGAGACCTGCTGGAGGACAGGCTGGCTCTCTGCTATGAACTTAGGAAGTCTAGGCCTGCCCAGCCTTCTTCCCCCCAGGTAAAGCCAAGTGCCAGAGATTGTCCAGAAATGTTCTGGGATTCACCGATTGGACCAACTTGGCTTACTGGCCAGAACAGCAGCTGTCCACTAGAATTGCTTCATTTAATAATGTTGAGTGCAAAATTCTGTGATTTATAGGAATTTCCTCTTGGTCCAGTGGTTAGGATTCTGTGCCTTTAGTATTGAGGATGTGGGTTCAATCCCTGGTGAAAATTATGTGGCCTGGCCAAAGTAAATAAACAATAAATAAGTAAAATAAGAAGCTCTTTAAAAACTCCATGATTTATGATAAAAACAAAGTTTTCATTTGTTATCTATTGAAGTGAAGTGAAAGTCACTCAGTCATTTCCGACTCTTTGTGACTATACAGTCCATGGTATTCTCTAGGCCAGAATACTGGAGTGGGTAGCCTTTCACTTCTCCAGGGGATCTTCCCAAGCAAGAGACTGAACCCAGGTCTCCCACACTGCGGGCAGATTCTTTACCAGCTGAGCCACAAGGGAAGCCCAAGAATACTGTAGTGGGTAGCCTATTGCTTCTCCAGCGAATCTTCCTGACCCGGGAATCGAACCGGGTCTCCTGCATTGCAGGTGGATTCTTTACCAACTGAGCTATGAGGGAAGCCCTTATTGCTGTGTAACGAATCACCCTAAAATTTATGGTTCAGAAATGTCAACAGTTTATTGTATCCTATGATTTTTTTTAGGTTATCTGGGTGGTTCCTCTACTGATTTCACTTGGGATCAGTTATGGGGCTGTATTCAGCTGGTGGGTCAGCTGGGATGGAAGGTTCAAGATGGCGTCACTCAGGTATCCGGCAATTAGTGCTGACCCTATGGTTCTCCTGCACATGGTCTCTCATCCATTGTTGGCCGGAAGTTTCGTTAAGTGGCAGTGTTGAGGCGGCATTCCAAGAGAGAAAAAATTGAAATTGCCCTGCTCAGGAATTCACACATCACTCCCATACATTCTATTGCTCAAAGTAAGCCAGAGGATAACCCAGGTCCAAGGGCTGTGTCAACAAAATCTGCCTCTTAGTGGAAGGAGGTATAAACTATCATGGCCTTGTTCTTCAGTGTAGATAGCTATTTTTTCTGAGTATGACTATGTCTCCACGTGACAAAGTTGACATATATTGCTCTTACTGTCCTTTATTTATAGATGGTGACTTTTGTTGAGTTTCAGTTTGACTGGGAGAATAACTTTCAGTTTACAAGTCATCAGATTTTATTTAGTTTTTTGGTTTAACCCATCTTTTTTTTTTTTACCCTGTGGTGGTAACAGTATGTGTCCTATTATTTGGGGAATTAACTCAGGTTTTATTTGTGGCTTAGTATAAAATTACTGTTTTATATGTACCTGAACATTTGAAAAGATTGTGTTTTTTTCTTTTTAAAAAGTACAGAAATTGATAGGTTTATATTTTTCAAATGTCCTGTATCCACTCTATTGTTTTTTCTATTTGTCTAGTATATCATGGCAGTTTCCTACAGGTTTCTTATGGCAAGCAGAATTGGGGGGCGTTATGCTGGATGAATGAGGAGGAATTGAAATAAATGATGATTTTCATTGTAACCACAGTTGACTTCAGCAGGTTAAAACTGTAGAGTTATTTTTTTCCCTTTTGCTGTTGTTCAGTCGCTAAGTCATGTCCTACTCTTTGTGACCCCATGGACTGTAGCACGCCAGGCCTCCCTGTCCTTCACTATCTCCTGGAGTTTGCTTAAGTTCATGTCCATTGAGTCAGTGATGCTATCTAACCATCTCATCCTCTGCCACCCTCCTCTCCTTTTGCCTTCAGTATTTTCCAGCGTGGGGGTCTTTTCCAATGAGCTGGCTCTTTGCATCAGGTGGCCAAAGTATTGGAGCTTCAGCTGCAGCATCAGTCCTTCCAATGATTATTCAGGGTTGATTTCCTTTAGGATTGACTGGTTGGATCTCCTTGCTGTCCAAGGGACTCTCAAAAGAGGGTCTTCTCTTTTTTTTTAATCTAGGTCTGTGCAAAACTCAAACACAGACTTTCTGTATTTCATACACTTAACAGTGATCACAATCACAGAAACAGAGTCTATATTTTCAAAGAATGCCATAGAGATGTTGAAGCTAGTATTATGTGTTTCTTTGTTGGTGATAGACTGCATAATTGACTTGGGAAGGGGACTTCGTTGTTTGTCCAGTGGTTAAGAGTCCACACTTCCCCTGCAGGGGGCACAGGTTTGATCCCTGGTCGAGGAACTAAGATCCCATATGCCGCGTGGCACAGCAAAACAAAACAAAAAACAGAAATGTAATCAACTTGGGGAAACAAAAGTAATACAGTGAAAATATAAAGACAAAACACAGGAAGTGGCCAAAAGTTGTGAACCAAAGAGAGGTACAGAGATGAGGAGAGCTGTGTGGAGGGGTTTAGGGCAGGGGAAGCCTCTGGGCTGGGGTTGGGGGTCTGGGCCTACAGAGCTGGCTTGAAGCCTGAACATGGGTTCCTTTGGCCTGAGGAAGAGTTGCCCCTGAAATACTTAGAGCATATAAGCAGTTTAAGTCATAGTCACCACTAGGCTTCCCAGTAAACCAGCATTTTCCCATTTTTGGTGGAGCATTACTTTGAATTTTTGGTGGTTGCCAGTGTATCTTATGAATGCTGATAAACAACACAACAAAGGTTGATCTTGAACAGAGGTGTTGGGGTGGCCAGTTTGGTTTTCACAGGACAGGGACCACATGGCTTGTCCTTGGTCTTGTTGAGCCATGTGGTGATTTCTGTGGTGTCCTCAAAGAATTCATATTCTTCATAAATAAAGAACTTTTTATTAAAACATTAGGGTACAGTTCCAGTTGTTACAAACTGTAACCTTTCTTTTTTTTTTTTTTGTCTTCTGAAAATGTTTGCCAATTGATAGTTAAATTTGACCCTTTTATCTGCCAGAGTGATGCAAATCTTAGGCCACTTAAGAATTCAAGAACTCCCGGTGGGATATCTTTCTGTGGTCAAGGTAATGACCAGTTCAGTAAAGGGCCAAGCATAATCATAATGTGGAATAAAATGCATTATGCAGGGTAGTTCAGATCCCAAGAAGGTCTTGAACTGCTGTGCACATCTTGATTGCTAATTAGAAAAAGGTGTTTCAACCCAGAAACCCCTGAAATATGTAAACTGAGAAGCATTGGTTATGGAAATTAAAATCAAAGGCATCAAGCTTTGCATTTTTGATTACATATTCAAATCATACAATTACAGTGTATAAAATCAATTTTTACCATAGTTATAAGTAGTAATTAGACATAGACTTTTAAAATTCAAATCATATTTGTATTAGATGACATTCTTCCAGTTCTTTACCCTCAAGCAGAAAAAGATGTGAATGGGAAACTACTGCCTGCTCTTTTCTTCACAGATAATCCTTAACATTGTTAAATTATAGCCTGAGGGGACACACTGGGAAAGAAATGAAGATGTTACTCTTCAAATGTCATACCATTTAGGTTCACATTTTCCAGTCTTCAGAGCTTCCAACATTTTGTCAAGTATTTGATACCAAAGAAGGAGAGAAAAGAAGTGAGGGTGGGTAGAGAAACGATTGAGAACTGATTAACAAAGACTAGCTCTTTATGAGAGTAAGTAAAAAGGGCCCAGAACCAGTGAAAACCCCTAGCACCCAGACTGTGGTCTCTAAATACCATTCTTTACTGAAAAGAAACAAGGCTTCTTGGAAAATAGTGGATTTCAGATATGGAGCAGCAAATGTGCTAACTGAGGCTGGAGTATTTTGTTCCCAAATGCAAGGACATTCTCCAAACTTGATGCAAACATGGCAGAAGGATGCAAGAGCGAGTTTGAAGGCATTCCCACTGGGCAAATCTGAAACAATTTGAGCATAACAAATGATGACAGTGATGGATTATAACATACTTAATAAAAAATAGTTTGAGTCAAATAATACTGCCCTTCATACTCTACATCATATAAAAGAGTACCAATTAATAAGTAGAAGAAATGCTAATGCTAGAAAATCCCTTTTTGCAACAAATTTTATAATTGATTCAGATAAAACTAATTACTATTGAATAACAGGATGTTGCAACAGGATAGTCATGTGATCTCAAAATATCACCTCCAGAAGACTTACTAAATTACAAAGGGGAAAGAGGGTCATTACAACAGAGAAATCTGGTAGATGCCACCTTAACCAAGCTTTATCACCAGTGATGGGACCAGATGATACCATAAGACTTCTGATGAAGGGCCTAACATCACTTGTGAGTATCCTTGCCAAAAATGTTTAACTTGAGTCTAATCATGAGGAATCTAAATCCAAATTTAGAGACTTTCTACAAAACAACAGGCCTGGATTCTTCAAAAATACCAGTGTAAAGAAAGGCCAAGGGAGATCTGGGGAATCATTTTGGGTTAAAAGCTTGGTGGGGGGCTTTGCGGGCTGGGTCTCAGGCTGCCAGGCAATAACCAAACAGGGCCCTCAGCAGTGCCCCACCAGCCCGGAATCCCACTCCACACCTGGCCTGGGCCTGGGGTGCAGGCAGAGGAGGCCCAGAACCGGCCAATGGCCACAGCACAACTCCAGGAGACTGTCTGGGATGAATATGGAGGGCCATCCTGGACACAGCCCGTGGACAGAGAGCGACACAGCTTGTCACCACTGAGCCTTGGGCAGGGAGTTGGGGAGGGGGAGCTGGACCCTGTCAGAGGCAGGCATCCCGACCCAGTGCTAGCAGGGTCCGTGGAGCTGGAGACAGAGCTCTGCCCAACCTGTTGCCTCCACCTACTAGGCCATGGGGGCTACCCAGGAAGGCGTGTGTCCCGGAGTCCGGGTGTGCCTGCCACCCTGAGATTATGTTTTTGTAAGTGTCTAGATGACACCACACTCATGGGACCTGGTGAGGCTGTGTCGGCCAGTGTGAAGGTGACCTGTAGGCCTAGAGTGGGGTGGGGGGATCCCATGGGATGATAAACTGGGCATCTCGGTATGCTGGGCGGATGGCTTATGTCTAAGCATGTAAGGGGGGGGCTCCTGTGTGTGTGACAGTATGCAGTGTGATCACAGTGTAGGGTGTATGGAGATGTGGGTCATGTGGTTACCAACAGGACTGGACACTTGTGACGGGTGACCTTGGCACCTGCAAGAGTGTGGCTGTACGTGGCTGCATTTTTGGGTGTGGGTGATGTGGTTTATTAATAGCAGAAAGCATTGGTAAACCTTTTTGTCGTGACTGAGGAATGCCACACCTGTTTCACCCTGTAGTAAGATGTCTCTCAGCCTAACATCTGTATCCGTCAGTTGTTGCTAGGGAACACATGACCACAAACTCAGCAACTTGCAACAGCATGCATTTGTGGCCTCATCTGAAGGCATGATCAGGGATGGACCCACATCCCAGCTCATGTGCTCGTGGCAGCATTCAGTTGCCTGTGGTCTTGGGACGGAGGATCTCAGCTGCCTGTTTCCTGGGCCTCTCCCTGGAGCCATTTAGCAGCGCTGGTGTCATGAAGTGTGAGGAAGCTGTGTGTGTGTGTGTGTGTGTGTGTGCATGCACACATGTGAAAGAGAGGCCCTGTAGCTGTTGTCATGTGACCACGTGGACTGTATGTGGGTGAGAAGGACTGTTTGTGTCCATCTTGGTAGCAGTGTGTTTTTTGCCCTTGCGTCTGTGTGGCTATTCATTCCACAAATATTTACTGGGTACACTGTGTGTGTGTGCATATGCACATGTGTGTCACTGCCCGGCATGTGGACAGGCCCATGGAAGAACAGGTAACATCCTATCTAGGTATAGCTGAGCCCCCCTGGCCTGTGGTGGGTCCAGGGCCCACAGCAACTGGTGTTGACCCCTCCCACTTGAAGGTGCCAGAGAAAGTGGGGCTGGGCGGGGGCCTGCGGCCCTTTCTCAGGGACACATCCTGATAGCACAATCTCCCTGGGGCCCTGCCTGCCTCCAGGCCTCTCCTGCTCCAGGCCCTGCCCCGACCCTGGGGGACAGAGGGGTTCTGGGGACCGTGCCAGGCCATGCTTGCTGTGACCCCGCCCCTGCCCCTTTGCCCCCTCGCATGTGGGTATCCCCCTGCCACCTGTTGTGGGGGTTTGTGTAGCATTCACTCTAGAAATAGTCTTCCTGCAATAAAGTCGTGGATTCCACATTAAAAAAAAAAAAAAGAGACATAACAACTAAACGCCACTTATGATCTAATTTTTGTCAAATAATTGCTTGGCTACTGCTGCCAAGACAATGGTATGTAATAAGAGTGAAGGGGTATTTTTGTTTTCTTTTTGAGTCTAGTGGGACTGTCCTTAGTATATGCCCACTGTACTGATGCTGGCTTTTTTTTATTACATTGGAAATAGATGGAAGTTTCCTTATTTCTTCAAAAAATATTTTATGTATTTGGCTGCACCAGGTCTTAGTTGCAGCAATCAGGATCTTTGATAAATGTTTGCAACATGCAGGCTCTTTAGTTGGCACGTGGGATCTAGTTTCCTGACCAGGGATCAAATCAGGCCCCCATACACTGGGGCCCGGGCTCCATGCTTGGAGTCTTAGCCATTGGACCACCATGGAAGTCCTGAAATGTCCTTATTTCAATGTTTATCAAGAATGTATCTTTTTAGCATTTATGGAAGTGGTTGTAATTTTCTCCTTAGTTTCACTGTTATGAAAACAAGCAATGTGGTTGGAAATCTTCTCACAGAATTCAAGCCAATTTCCCATTTAATATTAGTGATAGAGGTTCTTATAGCGTGCTAAGTCCAGGCTGGAAATGATAGCTGTCCAGGATCAAGGTCATTATGGTGGTAATAGAAGTAGATGAATTTGAGTTACATTTTGGGAATAATATTACTGGTAGAGTCAATGTGGAGTGTGAAGGATAAGGAGAAATTAAGGATACTTTCTAGGTTTGATCTGACAAATGCTTCAGACAGAGCCAACAACTCTTGATTGCCAAATGCGATAGGATTTTTCTCACCTTACCCAACTCCTGAGGTCTGAGACCCTGCTGACCACTCTCTCCACTCACTGTTCGGCAGCCCGCAGGCCTCCTCCTTCACTGCTCTCTGTATGTCTTCTCAGTTGCTGGCAGGCTCTTTTCCATCTGCTGGATGCCCAGGCTGAGACCCCCACCCTTGGCTCTGTCTATAGCCATCTTCTCTCCCTGAATATCCTTGGACATCCTCTTTTCTCCCCAAGGTTTCAGGTACCACCTGTGATGTTGATGGCTCCCAAAACCATGTCTCTAGTCCCATCTTGCTTCTGAACTCCCAGGGGAAGATCCAGTTGCCTATAAAATTTCTCTCTACATGGATCTTCTGCAGGTGTCTCAAATCCTTGAAGTCTGAAACCAAACTCCTTTTCTACTCCAATTCTGACACCAATTCCCATGTGCTTTTTCACACCATCAAGTGTGAAAAATGCAATTCCCCAACATAAAATGCATGTTCTACAGGACTACTCTGGTGGTATAGTGGATAAGAATCCAGCTGCCAATGCAGGGGACATGAGTTTGATCCCTGGTCCTGGAAGAGCCCACATACTGAGGGACAACTAAACCTGTGCATCACAATTACAGAGCCCATGTGCCCTAGAACCCATGCTCTGCTGCAAGTGAAGCCACCACAAAGAGAATCCTGGGCACCACAAAGAAGAGTAGCCACTGCTTAATGCAAGTAGAGAAAGCCCGCACACAACTACAAAGGCCCAGCGCAGCCAAAAATAAAAATAGACTGAAAAAAAAAAAGACAGGTGTCCCACAATTCGACTCAATTCTGACACTGTCTCTGGAAATAGCAACTGATCCCATGGGTTAAGGACTCAGTCCTACAAGAAGGCACCCTCCTCTTTCAGATGCCAACTAGCGCTTCTGACTGACTGACTGTAGGTGCAACGTTCCAATAACCTCTTCCTTAGGTTTGATTAACTTGCTAGAACGGCTCACAGAGTGCAGAGAAACGTTTTACTTTCTAGATTACTGTTTTTTTTTTTATAGAAGGATATAACTCAGGGACAGTGAGATGGAAGAGATGTGTAGAGCAAGGTCTGGGAAAGGGCTTGGAGTTTTCCATGCCCTCTGAGGGTACCATTCAGGACATGATGGAGGTGGGTCTTATCATGGGTTCCATTCTCACCCTTTTTCCTCATCAATAAGTCACTAAGTCCTAAAGATTCTACCATCTCAAATCAGTTCCTCAGCCTCTGTCTTAGTCATCTCTGTTGGAAATTACATGACGGCATCCTCCACTTCCTCCCTGTTTTGCTCCCTCACATCCACCATTTCTGAACTTCTCTGTTTTCCTAGAGCATTTTAAAAAATCTATTGAGAAAGTTTTTTGTGTTATAAGAGACTTCTCTAAGAATGGCTTTTTGCTGGAAGAACAATGAGCACAAGGACAGAATGCTGTGTCCTTCCTAACTCTTTATTCTGATCATAGAAACTTGGGATGTATAGATTCCTTAACCTTGGGATCAGTGCTTTGTAGAGCTTCCTGTATTGTCAAGAGTATGTAGTCAACCAGATCTATCACTGATTCTGTGCAACCTTCTAGCCAGCATTCTGTCCTTGCGCTCATTGTTTTTCCGTAAAAGGGTGGGGGTGATAGAGACTCAACAAATGAGTTGATCTTCTCAGTGGGGGAGTAACCTCAGTTTATGGGAGTTTCTAGAGAGAAAGGGAGAGACAGAGAGGCAAATAGGCACAGATACACAACAGACTCCATTAAGTGAAGGAAAAACAGCCAGAATCAACAAAAATGCCCACTAGGCAGAGAACTTAATTGAAGTATCCTCCCTACCTGTTGAATCATTCTAAAGCAGTTAAAAGAAAAGAATAAGAAATATATATTATTTATATATATATACTATCATAATATATATGCTATTATTACATAATATATATTTTATCACTTCAGAATGATTTAATATGTATTTTTTCTTTTTCTATATTCATAGGAAATAAGTAACATTTATTGAAAGCTCTGTGAGCCAAATACTGTGTGTGTGATTTAAGGCATTATTTCTTTTATTCCTATTGCAGTCCTACTATGCAGATGAGAAAGTGGCATCCAGAGAGATTGAGGAGCTGGTAATCAGAGGTGCTGGTATGGCACCCCCAAGAACCTGAGCTGTTAATAGACACTCTGGACAAAAAGAGCCGTGACTGGTGTTTCAACCACTGGTGTAGGCTATTTGGAGGTACGTTGGACAGTTCTGTTTCTGCTGGTCATGGGTTTGAAAGAGTAAATGATGAACTGGTTGATCTCCAATTCTTGTAGCTGCCTTTGTCCTGTTTGGGACTATGAAGGTAAGGGCTGTTGAGCAGGTGTGAAGGTGGTCAGTAAATAGGTTTCGGGCACTTTAAAATAAGGTGCTGAATTGGATGTGAGATATGACATTCCCCACGCCCAAGAAGCTTCTTATAAAAGTCACTGGAGGAATCAGCCCTTGATAGGAAGCCAATAGCCATATCTTTTTTCTCTCCATTAGGGCACCCCAATTAAGACACTGGACTTAAAGTCACTTGAGAACTTTATAAGATTTTAATGTCTAAGAATGCAAATTAGCACGTTTCTGTCCAAAGGGTATGAGAAACTAATCTGAGTATAATTATCATATAATGTGATACTGGGCAGACACATGGGGCCTGTTGCCTATGGACCTAAGTTATTACTGAGGGAGTTGGGGTGTGGACCACTAATGGCTCCATCAGTCAGAATGCCCCTCAGAGCAGCTTAGGGGAGCACCCCTCAAAGGTCTGAGGAGGGTCAGCGGCGGCTGAATGTTGACAGCCTTACAGCCAGGCCAGGCAGAGAGACTGTTTGGGAGTCCTGGAAGAAAAGCCACATTTAAAATTCAGATTTGAGATGCTCTCAGGGGGAAGATACTTGTTCAGTGAGAGGTGTGACTAGGACAACAGCAGGGGAGGGGGTCTGCGAACTTTGATTGAATGTTACCTGTCTCAACACATCAGATCTGCCTTCAGGCTGCTCCAGGGAGCTGACCTGTGCCTTCTATTTGATTCGAAGGGGTGGGGCCACCTCTAATAGGGCATCAATAAAGCTTCAGGATAATTAAGTGCCTAATTGAGTGTCTAAATTCAACTGAAGCAATTTACATGCAATCTTGCCAAGTCTGGGATACCTTTTTCACTTACGTCTAAGAAGTCACATTTTTGACTCTTTATTTTGTTTCATAAATTCCTTTGATATGACTGTGGCTGCCTTTGCATATTTATGATATTGAATAGGTCGCTGTGGCCACACTTGCAAATCAACAATAAATGCAGTAGAAAAATAATATGGAAATTTAAAAAGATAAACAATTGGGAGTTAGGAAAGAGGTTAGACAAGAACCCCAGAAACTCCCTTAATGAGAATGACCCTCAAAGGAGTGCCAGAATATCTGGAATATTGGCACTTACTCCTGCCAGGGAACTCTTGGATTTTTATTGGAAATAATGTACATTTTTATTTTGGCTTTTAATTAGCAGACCTCTTCTCTTGCCTCTGGGAAAAACTTACTGCCTTTCTTTAGTATCTGTGCTTTGGTTCCCATCCATCCAGTCAAACATTTATTAAGTGCCTAGTGTGTGCTCTGTTCCAGCTGACAGTCTGGTTCTTGCTCTCAACTCTGGCCCTCACTTTCTCCTCCTGGCTCACTCTCCAAATCCTCTACCCTCCCTCTCCCTTCTGAAAGTGGCATCCTGGCCTGGCACAGCAAGCCAGCCCAACAAGTGAATCGGGGGCTGGAGTTGGTAGGGGGTGGGGAGACTCAGGGCTGTTGCAGATGGGTTCTTGGAGCTTTGGAAAGCATAAAGCGTTGTTCCCTTTAGCACAGCACTGATCTCTCTGCTCCACACCCTCCAAAAGCCAGAGATGGCCAGTGGTGTCCACACTTCAGAAATTTGTGTTCAAATCCCTTAGGAGGAGGAGAATCAGCCCCAATTAGGGCTTTGTTTTAAAACTGAACATTACATTTTTGATAAAAAATATAAGATATCAAGATATGTTCTGTTGCCACTTCGTGTATACATCCTTACTCTGTGCCTGGCTTGAATAGGGACAGTTTCAAACATACATGCAAACTGGGAAAATCGTATGACCCCCACATTTCAATAGCTATCAACTTATAGCCAATTTGCTTTCATTGGGAAAGTACCCGCTTCCCACTGGATGATTTTGAAGCAATACCAGGCATCATATAATTTCATCTGTGAATATTTTTCAACATGTACTTCTAAAAAAAGAAAGGTATTACAAAATCCACAAATTATGCCATCCATCCCTCCTACTATTCCTTAATATCCATATCTAATCATCAAAGGCTCAAATGATTCAACTGCTTTTTAGCTTGTCTCTTCTAATAGGTTTTCAGAGAAGGTCCATGTGTTGCAGTTGACTGAGATGCCTGTTCATTCTTAATCTGTAACACTTCACCCCATTCCCCTTGTGTTGATCAAGTGTTTCTTAAAATGGTAAAACCACCAGTTGAACATCATCAAAAATGTGTTTTGATGTCACGAAATGATTGTCAGTGAAAAATTAGAATTGTTTTATCAATTTACACATGGTTGAAAACATAGAGAATTGCTTACAATGAAAAGAGTCCCCTGTGTCATCAGCTTCCCCTCCGAGTTACTCGTCCATTTTCTATTTAGTTTCTTTAGTGTTTATGTCCACAACTGTAATTAACATACGTGGATCTCTCTTCCCTGGATATTATACACTGGCTGTTCACTGTGAAAGATGAGGACTTAATGCTCTTACCTTGTCTTACCTCCTCCTCCTTCTTATTTATATTTTGTTGTTGATGAGGCTGGTGGTTCCTGTTGCAGCATTAAATAACTCAAACTTCCGTGTCTTGTTTCACTACTTTTCAGTAGAACCTCTAAGCTTGTCACCATGGAGGAGAACGTACTGATCTGCTCTAACTTCCCTTCCTCTCTCCTACTAATTTCCTAATTTTTGTTAGAGGTTCCTTTCACTTTTTCCTGTGTTCAAGGTTAAAAACATTGCCTTTTGTTCCTGTAACTCTTTGTTCTCTCTGATCTGCCTAGAGGCTAACTCAAAAAGTAGAATCTAATACACCATTTATATTATCTGTTTTGTTTTTTTTTTAAAAGTTGGTTTAGATCTTGCAAATACTATTCACTGGAAGCTTTCATTTGTGATTAAGTGCATCCATACCTAACTTGATCAGAGTGAGTTCTTAGCAGGTCAATTTTCTAAATCTTTGCATATTTGAAACCACTTGATTGATAGTTGGGCTTCCCTGATTGCTCAGCTGGTAAAGAATCCTCCTGCAATGCAGGAGACCCCAGTTCGAATCCTGGGTCAGGAAGATCCCCTGGAGAAGGGATAGGCTACCCACTACAGCATTCTTGGGCTTCCCTGGTGGCTCAGTTGGTTAAAGAATCCACCTGCATTGCTGGAGACCTGAGTTCGATTCCTGGGTTGGGAAGATCCCATGGAGGAGGCCATGGCAACACACTCCAGTGTTCTTGCCTGGAGAATCCCCATGGACATAAGAGCCTGGTGGGCTGCAGTCCATTGGGTCGCAAAGAGTTGGACCCAAGTGAGTGCCTAAGCACAGCACAGATTGATGGTTGGCCTGGGTTAGGAGCTCCTGGGTCAAAATTATTTCCCCTAAGAACCCAGAAGATCTTTTTCTATTGAAAAAGTAATTTGCAAGGTTAATTTCCTTAGATGTTAATACTCTGGCCATCATATTTGAATACTTATGATTTGAACAGTGCCAAGCACTGTTCCAAGTGTTTTAATCAGTATCAAATTTAAACCTTAGCCCTGTGAAGTGTGTAGTATTATTATCCTCAATGTACATATGAGGTAACCAAGGCATGTAGCTTGTCCAGATACAGATACTTGCTTAGTCGTGTCCGACTCTGCAACCCCATGGACTACCAGGTTCCTCCATCCATGGGATTTTCCAGGCAAGAATACTGGAGTGGGTTGCCATTTCCTTCTCCAGGAGTAGCTTGTCCAGGCAGAATTTAAACCCCAGAATCCACTTCTGAACCTGGCAACTTTCTTTTGCCTAAGACCACACCTCTTGTGGAGGACACCCTCTCACTGACCTGGTCTTGCAGGATTCCTCCTCTGACCCGTTCAGGCCCAGGAGTAACAACTTTCCAGGGTTGCTGGTCCCCATACCCCAGCCCACACCTTTGAAGAGTCTGTTTGTTGCCAAAATTCAGCCTCTCTTCACTGATGCCAAATAGAAACATGAAAACAAAGGTTCGGGTGAAGTAAAAAGTAATAGTTTTATTGCTTTGTCAAAACTCTGTGTCACACTCTGGAGGAGGGACTGAGGAGACTAAGGGTGTTCAAGGAGCAGGGTGTGGTCAGCTCATGGACATTTTCCTGATTGGTTGGTAGTGAGGTAATTGGGAGTCAGCATCATCAACTTCCCAGCTGATCTGGGGTCTATGTGCTTGTGGGCAGGTACAGTTAACTTCTTCCACCTGGTGGGAGTTTCAGGATCTGCAAAATAGCTCAAAGGATATGGCTCAGAATGTTATCTAGGGTCCTTGAGGAAGAACTAAAGTTCTCGACTTCGTTTAATGGCTTGCTGTTGTTAAGTCGCCAAGTCGTGTCTGACTCTTCTGCGATCCCATGGACTGTCCATGGGATTTTCCAGGCAAGAATACTAGAGTGGGTTGCCATTTCTTTCCCCAGGGGATCTTCCCGACCCGGGAATCGAACCTGTGGCTCCTGCTGCGTCTCCTGCATTGTGGGCGGCTTCTTTATCACTGAGCCATTATTTTGTCTTGCTTGACTGTTTTCCTTTCCTTCTGCCTTTTTGTCACTTCTCTGATGAAATTTATTCTTAGACTAAAGTTTTTCTATGAAAAAGACAGGCGGAGGACCTGGGCCGGAGCCTATTGTGAGAAGGCCTCCAGGGTGGTGCTCAGTCACAGGTTTATTAAACAGCTTTCCCTATGCCTTCTGAACACCAGCAGAGACCACAGCCAATGCAGCCAAGTGTCTGAGAAGTACTGAGGCTCAGATTCAGCCTGGTTCTGTCAGGCTCTGAGTGCTTGTTACCCAGAAATAAATTTAAGACATAGGAAGACAACAGTTTAGAAGCTGTAGAAAATGGAAATGGAGAAAGCTTAGGCCAGTGTGTTTTAATTTGGTACTGAATATCCCTATATTTTAAAAAAGCAAACCAGTTTTAATATTATTAACATTATAACACTGTTCATTTTGTCATTTTTATTTATTACTAGTTCATATCTGTGTAGTAAAATAGTTGATCTAAGCAACTTCTCTTTTTACAAGTGTCGTATAACTCTAAGTTCTTGTTTTACCATTTCTGAAGTGTTTTGAAAAGCAGTGAGGGTCTCCCTGTGGTACACCCTGGGGGCTGCCAGGTTCCCCTCCCCCATGGGCTTTTTTTAGTCATCACAGAGCAGGATGGCTGTTCTCCAAAGTTTAGACAACTGGCCCACAGAGAAGACATTGTTTCTGAAAGAGTTGCCATGACAACCTCCTTCTTCAAGGTAAGCATTTGAGTTTTATCAAAACAAAGGACTTGGCTTTCTTTTAAATTGGTCCCCACGGCAGTGTTCATCATGCCATGCAAGCTGTATTAGCCGTCTTCACTCCCGGTGTATTTTTTTTTCCTAAGGTTTAGGGGCTCAGCTCATGGCTGGGTGGCCACCTTCTTGCATCTTGGACTCTGACCAGAAGTCTGATTTCTTCTGTGAAACAAGATCCATCCCCAAATAAAGCAAGCTCCCTGTTGGCTGGATAGGGCTCTTTATCATGTAGTTACTATTTCCTCTTTGAATACAGGCTCTTAGATTTAGAAAGAACATTTTTTTTTGCACTGGAATAGATGCTTGTTTTTTCATCTGTCTGGCATTTCTCTCCTCTGCTCCTTTTTCTGATAATAGTATTTCACTATGGATTGATCCATTGATTACTAAATCAAGTTAGTAAATATTGCCTGGACAACTGGTTTTCCATTTGGGGAGAAGTCATTTCTCTACTTTCATGTTATTCACAGAAAATCTTGATGGGTTAAAAATAAAAGAATTTCTAGAACTGCAGAAGAAAACATAGGAGTCTATTTTCATAATCTGAGAGATGGAAGGAAAACTAGAAGCAGTAGAAGAAAAAAAGAGAGAATCCCTTAAATTTAAAACTTATATACATAACTACATAATAAATAGTTAAACAATATATAACAAAATTAAAAGTATACTTGTGACATATGGCAAAGTGTTAATATTCATAGCATGGTAAAGGCTTCTAAAAGTAGATAAGACAAATGTATGGTAAAAATCAGTCAAGTTTATGAATCAAAGAGGTATAAATAAACTAACAAAAATGCCACTGTTGGGCCAACCTAAATGTAAAAATTTAGAAGAAAATTCGCTGTTTGTAAGGGTGTTGGGGAGAAGCATTCCTGCACCGTTGATGGAATTGTGGAGTTTACCCTCTTTGGAATAGGTAAGTATGGCAGTTTTGGTCCATTTAAAATGCCCATGGGGACTTCCTTGGTGGTCCAGTGGTTAAGACTCTGCGCTCTCGATGCAGGGGACCGGGATTCAATCCCTGGTCAGGGAACTAGATATCACGTGCCACAAGTAAAGATCCTCTGTGTCACAACTAAGAGCTGGCACAGCCCAAAATAATAATAATAAAATAAAATGTCCATGACTTTCAACTCCCAAATTACCTTCATACAAACCTATCCTACAGGAATACAGTCACAGATTCAAAATGAGTGTGTGCAAAGAGGTGTGTGAGAATGTGTGGGTGTGTACCACAGTGTGTGAATGTGGGAGTGTGCAGGTGTATGTGAGTGTGTGTGTGAATATGAGTCTAGCATCCTTCATGAATTTGCTCACATGTTCTCTCCTCCACCAGAAGCTCCCTGAGGGCAGGGTCCTCATTGGAGCCATTCATCCCTTTATCTCGGCACCAGGGATAGAACCCCCCATGTGGCAGATAACCAAATGTTTTAATGAATGAATGAAGTTAGGTAGCTGCAAGAAAAAAACTGAAATTACGTCATTAATATGTGATATGGATTTGGATCAATCGCTCAATCATGTCTGACTCTTTGTGACCCCATGGACTATAGCCCACCGGGCTCCTTTGCCCATGGAATTCTCCAGGCAAGAATACTGGAGTTGGTAGCCATTCCCTTCTCCAGGGAATCTTGGATTAAACCTGGGTCTCCTGCATTGTGGGCAGATTCTTTATTGTCTGCGCCACCAGGAGAATGATATGGTTGGATAGCATCACTGACTCAATGAATATGAGTTTGAGCAAACTCTGGGATACAGTGAAGGACAGGGAAGCTTGGTGCACTGCAGGCCGTGGGGTCACAAAGAGCTGGCCACGACTTAGTGACTAAACAACAACAACATTAATGGTCCAGAGGTATAATTCACAATGAAGGTGTTCGTATTACCCACACAAATGCAGTAAATTACTGAAGCTGAAATAGACAAAGCAAAAAAAATGAAAGGATAAAGGGTCGTAAGGAAAATCAGAGTGGGATGCTTGAACACACAGTTCTCAACCTTTGACGGGTCAAATAGGAAAAGCAGAAGACCTAAAGCCTCTGTATAAAGCTGACTTACAGATTCGTGGGACTTAGTTCCCTGTGCATGATCACCTTCTTCACTCAGAACCTGCAGAACTCTTCAGTTCCACACGGCGGGAGTCGTAAGGGTACATTCTCTGAAAATAACGTCATAAAACTAAAAATTTATTACAAGAAGTTTATTTTAAAAATTCAAGGCCTGGAAGTCAAGCAGTAAGTCTTCTCAGTAAGGGTTAACTACTTCCAAGTCGCAATTATGGGCTCTTTAGAAGACAGGACGTGGAGAGCATAGGGTACCTAAGCTTATGAGAGATGCAGGCAAACTATGCTCGGAGCAAGAGAAGAAGTGTTTTCATTATTAGGCAAGAGAGGATGAAAATAAATGAACTCAGGCTTCAATAAAAAGCTGGAAAACCAATAAAACAAAGCCAAGGAAAATAAAAATGGAACTGCTGGAGACAGAACTGGAGAACAACAAATTAGAGAGAGGAGCGAAAATAGAATTTTTAACATGAGGAATGGTTCTCTGGAAAAAGTTAAAAATGACTTTGGTTTTAGCAATGCTAATCAAGAAAAAAAGAGACAACATTGGTAAATGGTAAAGGGCATGTAAGCACCGAGGTGGGCGGGGGAGATGGATGTGTTACATCATGTCCCCTACCCCACCCCCCATTTTCTCCACAAGCCCGGCTCTCTCAGGCATTGGGAGGTAGTGGAGACCCTCAGGGCAGCCACCGCTGGACCCTGAAGTAGTATCTGCATGTGTGCATGCTAAGTCGATTCAGTCATGTCTGATCACCCTTTGTGATCCTATGGACTGTAGCCTGCTAGGCTCCTCTTTCCATGGGATTCGCCAGGCAAGAATACTGAAGTGAGTTGCCATGCCCTGCTGCAGGGGATCTTCCCGACCTGGGGGTCAAACCTGCATCTTCTGCGATTCATGCATTGCAGGCTGATTCTTTAATGCTGAGCTACCAGGGAACTCCCTTAAGTAGTATGTAGTGGTGGTTTAGTCGTTAAGTCATGTCTGACTCTTGCGACCCCATGGACAGAGAAGCCTGGCAGGCTACAGTCCATGGGATTCTTCAGACAAGAATACTGGAGTGGGTTGCCTTTTCCTTCTCCAGGGCATCTTCCCAACCCAGGAATAGAACCCATGTCTCCTGCATTGTAGGCAGATTCTTTACCAACTGAGCTACAAGGGAAGCTGCAAAAGCAGAAATGTCGCAGCCTGGTCCTTATCTTCCAGGAGGTAAGGGACAGATGCTGGAGTCATACTAGTCAGTCTCTCTCCTGGAAATGAATTTAAGATTCTTGGACTCTGGTCCATCTGGGCCATTCCTCTAAATCTAGAATATACAAACCTGAGAGCCATTTTCTCTGGCGTTAGCAACCAGGATCTGGTCCTTGGCCTCTTTCTGCAGTAGAAATTGATAAGAGGCCAGACAAGAGATTCAAGCAAGTCTTTACTGGGGCCCCTGCGACAACAAGGAGGGAAGCAGAAATAATAACTGGTTCTCTTGCTCGCTTCTTGAGGTGGGGCAAGCTGGTTCCTTATATGGGGTGAGGGTAGTGGTGGGCCCAGGGGTCAGTCCAGAGGGGTGACTTAGGTGGTCACTTCACCCCTGGGATGGTGCTGTGTGGGCTTTTGGGTTTTTTGTATCTTCTTGTTCATAATTTGGCCTAACTGCGCATGCACAGAGTTATTTTTAGTCCCTTATCCTTTCTTTGTGTTTTCTTGCTCAGCATGGCTCTCTTTCCACACCCTTGTGAGATAGGCTGGGACCTGAAGCCCTCTGTTGCAGTGCTTGCACCTGGAAAAACATCTCCTTCTGCAACAGAATACAAAGAAACTATAAGGCACTAAAAATAACTGCATGCAAGTTATGAGTTATCTTATGAGCAAGATACAAAAAGGCCAAAAACCGACTGCCACCTCTGAGAGGTGTCAGGAGCAAAAGCTGGGTACTGTGCATGTTCCCTGCACACAGCGCCACCCAAGGGGTGAGCAGACTACTTAAGCCACCCCTCTGGGCTGACCCGCTGATCCTTCCCCTAGGCTCATCCCATTTAAGGAACCTGCCTGCCCTCCTCGAGAGAGAGCAAGGGCAGCTGTTACTTGCCTTCACTCCCTTGTTGCTGCAGCCTGAGTCCCGTGAAGTCTTGCCTGAATTCTTCCTTGGGCCTTTTACCAATTTCTAGTAAAGAGTCCAAGGACCCAAGTTGGTAACAATTCTGCCAAGAGGAGAGTGCCTCAGTGTGGGGCCAATGGAGAAAAAGAGACAGAGACAGACACCAAGACCCTGTGGCCCAGAGTGACCCAAAGCCAGTGGCTGCTTCAAGCCTTTGGATTCTCTGATACCTTCTTTTCTTTTTTTCCGGGTCTTATGTAAAGTGTAATTTACAAAAGATTAAATAACGTGACTCAACAATAACGAGAACAAGTTTCCAAGATTTCCTTTTAAATCAGTTTATGTGGGAACCAGGGAAATGTTGAAACTGGTTCAAAACACATTGGAGGAATTGGGTATTTTAGAGAACTTTAATAAAGGAAAGTTAGGGTAGTGAAACCATTGGGTGTCATTTCAGGGGCTCTGAAGAGCTCCAGTACAACAGTTCTTCATGCCTCAGCACATAAAAGAATTCAGTGAGAGGCCAAGTGATAGATAAGAAGTGATTTATTAGAATAGGACACTTGTGAGGTTTATAAGTGGATGGGTGACAGATATCTTGCCCTGAGAACTTACTGGGCTGCAGTTTTATAATCAAAGTAGAAGTGAGGAGGGGGAGAAGAACTTCTCTGCCTTTCTTAAGTAGGTTTCTTTCTTAAGAAGATTTCATGCTTCTGCCATCACCTCCTCCTCCAGGTTGAGCAGGGGAGTTTTCTTATCCTTATATGTACAAGGTAGGTGGACAAATATCCATTTTTATGTGTGCAGAGTGCATGTCCTAGGGATCGATAACTTACTGAGCTCCCTGGGCAGGATGTGGGTCTCATGCCACCATTGTTTTATTGTTTGGGGGCATGTCTTGTGCTTCTGTTGCCTAGTTTTGTTGCTAAGCAAGCTTGCTTGGTTTTATGGTTAAGGAAACCTGCTCTCTTGAGTAATCATTAACTTACAGGGGCCTCCTATATATATATATATATATTTTTTTTTTTTAAACTTACAATCTCCTAGTGGGATTAATTATTTAATCACCTACTTTGTCCCTTTGGGCTTCACTGATGGCTCAGCTGGTAAAGAATCTGCCTGCAACATGGGAGACCTGGGTTCAATCTCTAGGTTGGGAAGATCCCCCTGGAGAAGGGAAAGGCTACCCACTCCAGTATTCTGGCCTGGAAAATTCCATGGACTGTATAGTCCATGGGATCGCAAAGAGTCGGACACGACTGAGCGACTTGCACTTTTTGTCCCTTTACCCTGTCCCTATCCGTAGGATTGCTGGCCTAGATAGAAAACTGATTCATCTCCTACAGGACTATAACCATAGCGTCTGGGTTTTTTGTTTGTTTGTTTCACTGCTCAGAGATTATTTGCATATCTAACTGAAAAAAACCTTTAAATTCAGTTCTGCTCATACAGAGTTGTAAAATAGCTCTGTCAATAGAAAAGCAGTCACAGGTGCAAACCCAGCAATGCACTGGACATTCAAGCAGCAAATCTCATTAATCTATTTTCCAGTTTTGGATAGCTTTTATTACACTGAAAAGAAATCTCTCCTTAACCTAGTCTGAGAGTTTTGGTACTCAGATCCTAAGTTCTGATGAGAAGAAAGGGAATCAAACCGTGGGGAACAACCAGGTATGTCCTTAGCTGGTTGGAGGACCAGCCCAGAGCACACATACTCCCTCCCATACAACTGTCCCTTCCCACAGTTCTAAGTCAAGCTCTGTGAAAGAGCAACATTTGATCAAATATCAGTGAATTTTAGTTCATTATAAATTGACCAAACTATCAATCAACTTGTGTATTTGAGAGTCTGCTGCGTAATCATGACCGATTGGAAGCACAGTCTGCCCTCGGTAACCATGGGTTCCACATCCACAAATTCAGTTGATCTGATTCATGGTTGGTTGAATCCTTGATGTGACACCTGGGCATAAGGAGGGGCCCACTGCACTACACCTTTTTATAGAAGGAACTTGAGCATCCACGGTGTTTGGTATTTGCTGAGGTCCGGGAAGCAATCCCCTGTGCATACTAAGAGACTACTGTATATAGATGCAGAAGTACTCTTAAGACCAGCCTGCAAGGCTTCATCACTGTAACCAGCACATTGAAATTTGTTCTGCATGTATCACCATACACTTGCTATTTTTTCCTAGAAACTTTTTATAGGCATGATCATAGATGTTATTGTGACTTGCAAAGAGACCAGGAATACTATGTGAATCAACACAGCAGCAATACTTACTAGTGGAAAAAAATGAGAAAAAGGCACATTTATGTTTTTGGGGATTGTTCATGATAGTCACACTCACTGTGGTGGTCTCTAGTATCATAGGGACGTTCCTGGAAAACTGGAGATTTGGAGACAGTGTCAGTTATCTAAGGATGCTTAACAAACCACTCTCAAAATTAAAGTTTAAAAACAACGATAACATTATTTCTCTAGAGTCCATGAGTAGGCTGGGCTCAGCAGAGGTATCCTTCTGTTGGTCTCCCCTGGCATTTCTTAAATAACTATAGTTATGTGGCAGCTGGAGGGTCCGAGATGGTCTCCTCACGTGTCTGGGGCCTTGATGCTGTCTGTCAGCTGGACTTCTCACTCCACTTGGCCCATCACTTGGGAGTCTAGGGAAGACGCACAGAGCAAGCTGGAACATTCCAAGAACCAGAGCAGGAAGCTGCAGGCTTTCTTCTTGCCCAGCTTCATGTCTACCGTGTTCTATCAGCCAAACTTAACAAAGCTTAGATCCAAGTGGTGGGGAAACTGGACCACACCCCCCTGATGGGGGAGCCACAAAGTCACAGGGAGTAAAGGGCGTGGCCCCAGGGAGTCGGGCCGATTTGCAGTCTTGTCTCATCTACCACAGAACTGAGGGAGTTGCTACATGAGACAGGCTATTGGCACCTACGATTCAGGCAGCGCCTGGCCAGTGGGAGAATTTTAATAAACACTTACTGTATCGAACCAGACTGAATTAATTTAGACCCAAAATGTTTCGTCTCCTTGTTTTATAACCTTTATAACCTTACCTTGTACAGTCAATGGACCAAAAACCCTGAAATAGATAGTTAGAGGATTGAGTAAAACCCTCTTCAAAATTTTTCATTCTACTTAATTCTAACAAATAGTATATGTATCAGCTAATGAATATTTCAGTCTTTCATGTATGAACCAAAAATGTAATTATGGATTTGATTTTACCAACGTTTGCTGCCTGCAGTAGTCAGTGATCACAAATCGCATTAAATGAAAGGTGAACCCCATTATGGTATCTAGAAAATGGAACTTAATAAGTTATGTAATTATGGGGCAAATCTATGCAAATTGCAATTTTTATTAGGCAATTTTCCATCTTCATCTAGGCTCTAATAGTCTATTAGACTTGTGGCAGTTCAGTGCTTTTATTAAGGAAGTTCCTTAACTTCTTTTCTGTTTGGATCCTTATAATGAAGAAATTGTATTTTGGGGTAAAATGGTCACAAGCCTGCTTTAACTTATCTTTTTCAATCTTATTACAAATAACCTGAATTCTAAGTTAATTATTCAGCTAAAACTTCTGTAGAGCCAATTTATGCCCATCTTATATAAAGACTTAGAACATAAGAGACTTTTATGAAAAACTCGTACAGTTGAAATCTTTTCCATTTATTGCACCATGGTGAAAAGTTGGCTGAAAGAAAAAGAACTTGATTTTTAAATTTTACCAGGTCAGTTTTCATCCAGGTCATTCATTTCATCAAAAAATGTTGTTTTGCTTGTTTGGTGATTATGAAACTATTAATCATTTTGTAGACTGGAAATTCAAAATTGACACATGAAATTACCCATCACACTACCTTTTTCTGTACTATTTTGTGGTTTTAGGAAGATGTTTATGATATGTAAGATCCAGTAATTCTGTGTTTAGCAAATTCTCAGGTCTTATTGTCATTTAAAATCTTTTGTAATATGTTTTAAAACTGTGATTTGATGAGAAGTAAATGATCCTGTGTTGCTAAGTATTAAGAATAGCCTTAGTGCTCGCTTCGGCAGCACATATACTAAAATTGGAACGATACAGAGAAGATTAGCATGGCCCCTGCGCAAGGATGACACGCAAATTCGTGAAGCGTTCCATATTTTTGGAGGTGGAGCAGGTGAAAAAAAAAAAAAAAAAAAGAATAGCCTTAGACTTCCCTGGTGGTCTGGTGGTTAAAAATCCACCTGCTGATGCAGGGGACATTGGTTCAATCCTTGGTCCAAGAAGATCCTATATGCCAAGGGGCAACTAGGCCTTTGCATCCCAACTACTGAGCCTGCACGCCTAGAGCCTGAGCTCTGCAACAAGAGAAGCCACAACAGTGAGCAGCCCACACACTGAAACGAAGCGTAGCCCCCACTCACTACAACTAGAGGAAGCCCGAGGAGCAAGGAAGACTCAACACAGACAAAAATAAATAAATTAATTAATTTTAAGAAGCCTTGTGGAAGGTTTTTCCAGGTTGCTTGTATATTTCTTTTTTTTTTTTTTTTTGCTTGTATATTTCTATATGCAGTGTTGGAGGAGGTTCAGGTAGGACAGGGCTGGACTCTGCTCTAAGCTCAGTTATGGATTTAAAGGATGTACTTGACCTAGAGACAGAGGGCATGGCAGATAATGCTTGCCATGAATAATTCCCAGTGCACCAGAACTCTCCTGACTAGGCCCAGGGACATGCACACTTTTGGTTTAGTTTTAAGAAGGTTTTATGCCAGGTACTCATGTCTCCATAATACTTTAGGTTTTCAAGGATGTGAAAAACACAACTGTCTTTTCCAGCAAATTACTTTACATCTTGTACATGTTGCCCTTGCAGATGGTGCAAATAACCTCTCACTTGGTGGGGTGGGGGTTCCCAAGTAAATGATTTTCTGAGTTTCCTTGGGATCAGTGATCCAACAGAATTATTTAATTCGATCAAGATTTGGCATTCATTAATATCCATGTTGTAAGACACTTCCTCTTTCCTCTCTTGTTAAGGTGATAGGTAACATCAATCTGACAACTGAGATATAACTATGCTTGCATTAGTATCTTTCTTTACTAATCTGGTACGATTCCTGACTCCTCAATGTCTGTTTTTGTCATCTGATTCTTAATTTGGAAAGATAATCAGACTGGGAATGGTATTCTAGGTGCAGAATTATTTCCCTTAAAACCTTGAAGATGTTGCTTTCTTGTCTTATAATTAGGGTTGTTCTTGAGAAGTTTGGACTTTCCTGGTGGCTCAGACGGTAAAGGATCCAACTGCAATGCAGGAGACCTGGGTTTGCTCCCTGGGTCAGGAAGATCCCCTGGAGAAGGGAATGGCTACCCACTTTAGTGTTATTGCCTGGAGAATTCCATGGACAGAAGAGTCTGGCAGGCTACAGTCCATGGTGTTACAAACAGTTGGACACGACTGAGTCACTAACACACTTTGAGAAGTTTACTGATTCTTCTCTGTTGTAGGAAATATTTCTTTGGAAGCTTCTAAGAGTTTTCTCTCTCTGCCTCTCTCTCTCCCTGCCTCTCTCTCTCTCTTTTTCTGACCCTCTGCCTTTCTCTCTCCCTCTCTCTGTGCTGTTCTGAATTTTATACACTACCTACATCTGAGGTAGGTCGCCTTTCCACTGATGTTCAGAAGGCACTTTGATCTGGGGACTCAGATGTCTTCAGCTTCAGTTATTCTTCCTCCATTTTCCTCCTGGATCTTCAGCTGAATTGCTGTTAAAATTCCTAGATCTCTCTCTGGCTCTTGGCCTTCAGGCTTTCCATCCTGGTCTCGTGTGTGTCCAGATCCACACTGGATTCTCTCCCTGGCTCCTCAGCACTATCCATTCTGTTGCTTGGCCCATCCCTTTCCAAGATTCTTTTTCATACAGCCCTTTATACCCACTCCAGTATTCTTGGACTTCCCTTGTGGCTCAGCTGGTAAAGAATCTGCCTGCAATGTGGGAGACCTGGGTTCAATCCCTGGGTTGGGAAGATCCCCTGGAGAAGGGAAAGGCTACCCACTCCAGTATTCTGGCCTGGAGAATTCCATGGACTGTAGAGTCCATGAGATCACAAAGAGTTGGACATGATTGAGCGACTTTGATTTTTCTTGCTTTGTGGATTCCCAGGAACTCTTACTCTTTGCTCTTGCCCACTGTTTGGCATGACCTGGTTGGGGGAGGCAGATTGGGTGGGCCCGCCTAGGGGTCACTGCTGCAGGGTGACCAGCATCTGTTTGAACACTTACTGGAGCGTGTAGCCCCCTCCTATCCCAGCATTCCAGCTACTGTCACAGTCCACAGAAGTTCACTCTTGTGCGTGTTTTGGCCTGGTGAGTTCCTCCAATTCAGGCCCATCTGCCTTCTGAATTTCAGGAATTCTTCATAATTACTGTGTATTGAAGACATTTTTTCTTTTTTTTGAGGACTATGTCATAGATTAAAAAATATGTGTGTGTGTGTGTGAGTATGCATGCATGCCATTTTTAGGCATTTGCAATTAAAGGAAGCTGGATACATTATCTTATCTAGTCTCTTTGTGTTGTTCTGAGTTTTTTTCCCATTGTGTGTGTGTGTTTAGTTGTGCAGTCATGTCCAATTCTTGGCGACCCCAGGGACTGTAGCCCGCCAGGTTCCTCTCTCCATGGAATTTTCTAGGCAAGAACATTTGAGTGGGTTCCCATTTCCTACTCCAGCAGATCTTCCTGACCCAGGGATCAAACCCACTTCTCCTGTATTGTCAGGCGAATTCTTTACCACTGGCTTCACTAGGGAAACCCTTTTTCCCATTAGATGATATATTTTTCAGTATCCTAAAGCAGTCTTGAGAACAAGCTTCTTAGTGGTTACATGACATTTTATTGTCTCTATCTTTGTTTATTTAACAAACCCCATATTATTAGATTATGATTTTTGCTATCATAGAAAAATGTATAACGAATATCATATACATTATAACTGAGGACTTCTCTCCAGTTATTACCTCTTCATTTATATTTTCTTGTGTCATTATTCATATATTCCATCTCTTGTCTTTGAGACTGTGACCTTTTTGTGTCTTTTAGCATTATAAATCACATTTCTTTTTTTAATTGAATATAATTGGTTTGCAATGTTATGTTGATTTCTGCTGGGCAGCAAAGTGATTCACACACACACATATATTCTTTTTTATGAATCATAGTTCTAGTGAATCATTTTCCAAATGTCTCTTGCAGTACATGTGAAGGATTTCCTTTAGTTGGGGAATTACTGGATCAAAGGATATGTGTGTGTCCAACGTCACAAAATTGCTATGTTCTTTTCCAGAGTGGTTTTGGCAGTTCACACTCTGATCAGCAGAGGGGCAAGTTCTTGCTGGTTTGTGAGCTCGTCGACATGGGTCAGGCTTCCTTTCCTGCTAGTCAGTTGGGTGGGAAATTATGGGCTGAATTGTGTTCCCCCAAATTCACATGTTGAAGTCCTAAGCTTCAGAATCTTAGAATGTGACTGCATTTGGAGACAAGATCTTTAAAGAGGTAGTTAAGTTGAAATGAGGTCACTGTGGTGGGCCCTATTCCAATATGCCTGGTGTCCTTACTGAAGAGCAAATTATGACACCAATATGAGCAGGGAAAAGAGGGTGTGAAGATGCAGAAGAAGACAGCCAGCTGCAAATCAAGGAGACGGGCATCAGCAGAAACCAACCCTGGATCTCAGACTTCCAGCTCTCAGAACTATAAGAAATTAAATTTGTGCTGTTTAAGCCCCCTAGTTTGTGATACCTTGTTATGGCTGCCTGAGCAAACTAATATAGTCTCTATTTGTGCAGTTTTGGAAAACTTTTTAATATGGACATTTTCGAGTGTTTTTAAGTAGAGAGAATAGTATAACTGGCCTCATTTCCCCACCACCCAGCTGTGTTTATTTACTGAAGCAGTTTAAGGCAGGTCACAGATATCATATTCACTGCAGTCTTCAGTTGCATTTCCTGGATATCTAATGAGGTTGAGTCATGATTATGTTTATAGGTCATTCTTGTGTGAAATGATGGTTCATCTGGTTTTGCTTTATTTTTGTGTTTAGTATTTTGTGTGTCTGTGTATGTACTTTTTTGTCTATTGGGTTATTTGTATTTTTTTCTTACTAACTGTTAATGGTTCTTCGCATAGTCAAGACATTAATCCTTTTTAAAAAAACATTTATTTTATTTTTGGCTACACTGGGTCTTGGTTGCTGCGCACAGGCTTTCTCTAGTATGGGTGACTGGGGGCCACTCTCCACTTGCATGCTTCTAATTGCAGTGACCCCTCTTGTTGCAAAGCACAGGCTCTAGGGCACACAGGCTTCAGGAGTTGTGGGATGTGGTGTCAGTAGTTGTGGCTTATGGGATCCAGAGCACAGACTCATTAGTTGTGGCACACCAGCTCAGCTGCCCTGTGGCATGTGGGATCTTCCCGGACCAGGGATCGAACTGGTGTCCCTTGCATTGCTGGGCAGATTCTTAATCTCTGGACCACCAGGGAAGCCATGACATTAATCCTTTGGCTGCTTATATGTGTTGCAAATATTCTGTGGCTTATCTCTTCACTTTCTCTATACTTGGTTTTAAACTTTTAATTTTGAGATAATTTGAGACTGATAGAATAGTTGCAACATAATACAGAAAATTCTTATATACCCTTTACCTACTTTCCTTTCTGTTAACATCTTATATGACCTGCATAATATTTTTGGATGAACAAAAGTTCTTAATTTTAATGTATGCATTCATATTAATATATAATTTATATAATATATACAAATCTATTGTACAAATCTATGTAATATATAGCATATTATTTAAAATATAATATAAAATATTTTCAAGTAACTACAGTAATAGAAATGTTTATAAGTGTACAATGTGTTAATATTGATATTCCTTTACAGTTGGTGCTTTCTATATCTTATTTAAGGAATTCTTCTCTACTCAAGGTCATATGTTATCCTCTGCTAGCTACGAGGCATATTTAAAAATCTACTGTTTGGTCTTGCCGATGTGGGATCTTAGTTCCCATGCCAGGGATCATCCTGTGCCCCCTGCATTGGAAGTGCAGCGTCTTAAACACCCGACACTAGTGAAGTCTCTCCTAGGCATTTTTGAAGTCTTGCCCTTCATATTTAAATCTTTATAACCCATCAAGAATTTCACTCATAAATTAAAAAATAGGGCTTCAATTTCATCTTATCTATACAGATTCAGTTCAGTTCAGTCGCTCAGTCGTGTCCGACTCTGCGACCCCATGGACTGCAGCACGCCAGGCTTCCCTGTCCATCACTGACTCCCAGAGTTTACTCAAACTCATGTCCATCAAGTCGATGATGCCCCCCAACCATCTCATCCTCTGTCATCCCCCTCTTCTCCCACCTTCAATCTTTCCCAGCATCAGGATCTTTTCCAGTGAGTCAGTTCTTCATATCAGGTGGCCAGAGTACTGGAGTTTCAGCTTCAGCATCAGTCCTTCCAATGAATATTCAGGAGTGTTTCCTTTAGGATGGACTGGTTGGATCTCCTTGCAGTCCAAGGGACTCTCAAGGGTCTTCTCCAACACCACAGTTCAAAAGCATCAATTCTTTGGCCCTCAGCTTTCTTTATAGTCCAACTCTCACATCACAGATTATCTTGATAGTATTATTGAATGTTCTAGCCTGTAGCACCACCTCTGTCACATAAGGTTTCAATATCTGCTAATGTGACCGGTAAGAAGGTACACGTAAGTGCAAGATTAATGTACATCTCTTTTATGCATTTGGGGTTATCTTTTAAGTAATATTTTCAAGACAAGAGGGGAGAAGAGGTGGGCAGAGGAGGAATTAAGAATTGCTGAGAAGCCTTTGTGAGGCCCAGATTCTGCACTTCACTTAATTCTCCTGATGGCCTGATGAGATGAGGGACCATCGCCTTCCCCATTCTCGGTGAGGATGCTGTGCTCACAGAGCCAGCAAGTGGCTGAGCAGTGGCTCTGGCCAAGCCTGTCTGGCTCCCCTGTTCTGCCCCCTGCAATGCCTTCAGGGACAGTGCATACGCCCCAGGGCCGTATGGGGTCAGAGGTGGGGTGCTGCCAGCCGTACCGCCTCTCTCATCGCTGAAATGACAATGGTGCAGGACTGGTTAGCCATATAGGGCCTTGGTCTATGTGGAATGTAGGCTTACTCCTTGCCTGACTCCTTGTCTACCTTCTCCTCATTGGGACACAAAGCTTTATTGAAAGAAATAATCTTGCTGCAGACTCATAAAGCTTTATGATCTTTCTAAAGAATTAAATCTATCAATCACAGAGATATTGTGATTCATAGGAAATATATATATAGGGTCATTCAGATGGCCAAGATACCTTTCTCATATATATTTGGTCTGCATTCACAGTTCCTGGCTCACAGCTCCCCAAACCCTTGATGTTTCATAAATGTTGAGAATGATAAAGGTGTCTTTTACTATGGGAATGAGGCAACTTTTCGAAGCATCTAAGAAAGGGGGCTGGTTGCCTGGAGAACCAGGCAGGTGATTAGAGGGTGGGGGAGGAGAAAGGGACTAGGGGTTGAATAAATCGTCATTAGCTCATGATTTAGTTAATCATGACTGTGTAATGGAGCTACCATGCAGACTCAGCATGGGTACTGTGCATGTTTTGTTGCTCAGTCGAGTCCGACTCTGCGATCCTTTAGGCTGTAGCCCACCAGGCTCCTCTGTCCATGGGATTTTCCAGGCAAGAGGGGATCTTCCTGACCCAGGGATTGAACCCGCATCTCCTGCATTGCAGGTGGATTCTTTACCTGCTGAGCCCTCAGGGAAGCCCAGTAAAGATCCAGAAGGACAGTTTTTTGGCCCCTTTTCACATCAGGCAAACATAATGCTTCTAAGTGCCCCCTTGTGTGCCCAGGGCTTCATAAAGACAGAGCTTCTTTGTTTGGAACCTCACTTTGTGTATCTCTTCACCCGGCTGTTGATTCATATCCTTTAACAGCCTTTTATAATAAAGTGGTAACCGACTGAGTAAATGGGCTTCCCTGAGTTCTGTGAGCTGTTCCAACAGATTTATCGAACCCAAGGAGGAATTGTGGAAATGTCTAGCTTATGGTCAGTTGGTCGGAAACAGAGGTAACAACCTACGTTTGCTCCTGGTGTCTGAGGTGGAGGGCGGTCTTGTAGGACTGAGTCCTCTGCCTGTGGAGTCTGATTCTATCTCTAGGTAGAGAGGGTCAGAATTGAATAGTAGGACACCCTCCTGGCATCTGAGAATCACCTATTGTGGGTGTGGGGCAGCCTCCACACACACGAGTTAAAATTGGGTCCAGGAACCCTTTCCAATCACTGACTATAGGAAGAAGCTACAGTCTCTTGGTTTAGGCAGATATTTTAAATAAGGTCGGCTTTGTTTATTTACTTTAAAATTTATTTTATTATTTGTGGCTGCGCTGGGTCTTTGTTGCTGCATGCGGGCTTTCTCTAGTTGTGGCAAGCAGAGGCTGCAATAAGAACCCTGTAGCCTTCTTACTGGGCTTCTTATTGGGGTGGCCTCTCTTGCTGCGGAGCACAGACTCTGGGGGCACTGGCTTCAGTACTTGAGATGTGTGAGCTCAGTAGTTGTGGCACATGGGCGTAGTTGTCCCACGGCACGTGGCATCTTCCGGGATCAGAGGTTGAACCTGTGTCCCCTGCATTGGCAGGCAGATTCTTCACCATAGGATCACCAGGAAAGTCCCTATATATTTTTTTTTTTAATTTTTAATTGACAGTTTTGATTGAACAGAGTTAAACTTGAGTTGTTGTGACTTTAGGATAAAAAAGTTATGACTCTAAATTGTTCAATGACATTTGGCAACAATTATTTACATGTATGTCTGCTTCAACGAATTGGATGTGACACTCATTTGATACCCTAGGGCTTTTGAGTCAATGTGCTTTTGGTATGTAAATGGTCTAGAGCCCTAAGGGTCT
The DNA here is from genome assembly GCF_033118175.1 of Dama dama. Taxonomy (NCBI): domain Eukaryota; kingdom Metazoa; phylum Chordata; class Mammalia; order Artiodactyla; family Cervidae; genus Dama; species Dama dama. The sequence continues at coordinate 47,895,093 of NC_083684.1, read as the reverse complement.
ATCTGTGTGTTGCCTACAGATTCATCTTCATTTGTGTGCAGGAAGACAGCCTAAGGAATCCCAGGGGACAGAAGCATCTTAGATGGGGTGCTTTAATCTCTTGCTTCTTGCCTCCGTAGACAACGTGCATGAGCACATTTTTATCAATGACATGAATGATAAAAGCAAAGTCTCGGGACTTCTGCTTTCAGCCCCAACATCTAAGGAGCTTAGAAGAAATAGATAAATCCCCTATTTGGAGATTTTAACCTCTTCTGTCTATAATTGATAGATCAAGTAGGCAGAAAATCAGTAAGGATATAAATGACCTGAGTGTTATCAATCAGCTTCATCTAATTGACACTTATGGAGTATTCCATCTAGTTACAGCAGATCACCAAGACAGACCAAGATTCTGGGCCATAAAACACAACTTAACAAATTTAAAAGAGTATAAAGCATACAAAGTATGTTCTCAGAACAAAATGTAATGAAGCTAGAAATCTGTAACAGAAAGCTGGAAAATAACAGAAAGCAATAAAGATAGCTGGAAAATTCCCAAATATTTGGATATGAAACAACATATTTCTAAACAGCATATGTGCTGAAGAAGAAGTCTCGAGACCAGGTGGCCAACAGGTTCATTAAAAGATGCTCGACATCACTAATCATTCGGGGGCTTCCCTCATAGCTCAGTTGGCAAAGAATCTGCCTGCAATGCAGGATACCCACGTTCGATTCCTAGGCCAGGGAGACCCTCTGGATAAGGAAAGGGCAACCCACTCCAGTATTCTTGCCTGGAGAATCCCATGGACAGAGGCCTGGCAGGCTGTACAGTTCATGGGGTCACAAGAGTCAGACACGACTTAGTGACTAAACCACTAATCATTAGGGAAATGAAAAGCAAAACTGCGATGTGATACTACCTCACATATTCAGAAAGGCAGTAATGAAAAAGACAAAACACAAGTGTTGGAGAACACTTGTTAAAAAGAAAAGCGAACACTTGTGCACTGTTGGTGGGAATTTAAATTGGTGTAGCTACTATGGAAACAGTAATTTCAAAAAATTAAAAATAAAACTTCTACAAGAAAACACAAAAAAGCTTCTTGACTTAGAGTTGGTGATGAGTTTTTCGGTACAACACTAGAAGCACAACCCATGCATGAAAAAAATTGATAAGCTGGACTTTATTCAAATGAAAGCCTTCTTCTTTGTGCAAGACACTCACCGTTAAGAGAATGAAAAGACAAACCATGGTAATTAACATATATATGATAGAGGAGTCGTGTCTAAGATATACAAAGAATGCTAAAAATTCAAGGATAAGAAAGCAAACCCCAGTTTAAAAATGGGCAAGATATCTGAACAGAAACTTTATCAAAGAAGCTATCAGTTCAGTTCAGTTACAAATAAACATATGAAAAGATACTAAACATCTTTTGCATTAAGGAAATAGAAATGAAAACAATAAAACACCACTAACATCTAAGCACTAGAACGGCTGAAATCCAAAAAACTAAATGCCAATTGTTGGCAAGGATGCAGAGCAAGAAGCACTCTTATTCATTGCTGGTGAGAAGGCAAAATGGAACAAGTACTTTGGAAGACTGGTGGCTTATTTTGAGGCTAAACTTAGTCTTACCATATAATCCAGCAATTGTGTACCTAGGTATTTACACAACTGATTAAAAAGATTACATCCATACAAACACTTGCACACTAATATTTATAGCAGTTGTAATCATGATCACTAAGAACTGGAAGCAGGGACCTTCCCTGGTGATCCAGTGGTTAACAATCTGCCTTGCGATTCAGGAGAACAGGTTCAATCCCTGGTCGGGGGCTGAGATCCCATATGCTGCAGAACAATTAAGCCTGCCCATCACAGCTTACTGAGCCTGTGTGTTTTAGAGCCCAAGCACCACAAGGAAAGATCCCACGTGACACAACTAAGACCCGACGCAGCCAAATAAATAATTAAATATTTTGAAAAAGAAGCAGCCCAAAAAGAAATAGTTTCTTCTTATCAAAATAAAATGTATGTAATATCAAGCTACACAGAAATAAAGTGAATCTTAAATACATATTGCTAAATGAAAGAAACCAGTCTGTAAGGCTACATACTGTATGACTGTGATTACATGACGTTCTGGAGAAGGCAAAACTAAAAATAGTAAATAGATCAGTGATTACCAGGGCTTTCAATAGGTGAATTATAGGGGAGGTTTTTAGAGCAGTGAAACTATTCTGTATGACACTAATGGTAGTGATGGATATGCAAGACTCTGCATTAATCAAAAACTACCAAGTGGTTTCTGTGTGCTTTAAAGTTTGAGCAGCACAGGTTTACTATGACCCACGTATTTCCAGGTGGTACAGTAGTAAAGACTTCTGCCAATGCAGGAGACGCAAGAGACATGGGTTCTATCCCTGGGTAGGAAAGATCCCCTGGAGAAGGAAGTGACAATCCACTCCAGTATTCTTGCCTGGAGAATTCCATGGAGAGAGAAGCCTGGTGGGCTACAGTTCATGGGGTCACAAAGGGTCAGATACGATTGAGTGACTGAGCACCCAGCAACACACTCAGTCCAACTCCACTGAGACCACCATAATGTGAGAATGTCCAAATTAGCCAGATGGAAAGGCCACTTGGGGAGAGAGTTGCCCCACCAGCCCTGAGCTCTTCTATCCATCCTGGCCTAGGTGCCAGACATGTGAGTGAAGAGGACCTGAGATGACTCCAGCCCTAGGCCTCATCTGAGTGCAACAGCATGATGGACTTCCCTGGTGGTCCAGTGGTTGGGAGTCGGCCTGCCAGTGCGAGGGACACAGGTTCGATTCCTGGTCCAGGAGGATCCCACATGCTGCAGTTCGTGTGCCTAGAGCTCGGACACTGCAACGAAGAGTAGCCCCTGCTCACCACAACTAGAGGAAGCCTGTGGGCACCCACAAAGACCCAGCAGAGGCAAAAATAAATAGATGCAATAGCACGAGACATGAGAGTTCACCCAGCTGTGCCCAGTCAACCCACAGACTTGTAAAGAGATAAAAATAAATTATTGGTCTTTGCTGTTAAGTACTGGAGTGGTGTATAAGGCCACAATAGATAAACAGTCCAGATGGCTCAGCAGGTAAAGAATCTGCGTGCAATGCAGGAGATGCAGGAGACTCGATTTGGTCTCCCGGAGTAGGAAATGGAAACCCACTCCAGTATTTTTGCCTGAAAAATCTCATGGACAGAGGAGCCTATCGGGCTACAGTCCATGGGGTTGCAAAGAGTCAGACCCAACTGAGGAGAGCCAGAGCTCTAAGGTTTTACCTTGATCTGGGGACTCCTACCATTTTGCCTTGCTTACCCCAAAGAGAGAAATGCCTGAACTATCAGAAGAGAAAAATGGAAAAGATCTGTAGGCAACATTCCCAAGTCAAGGCAGTTACTCCAGCTCATTCCTCAGCCTTCTCACCCATTCTCCAGCAGCTGAAAGAATGAATAGGTTTCATTATAAATGGTCAATAGCTAGTTCTTCAGTTCTCTTTCTAAGGGAAGAATTAAAACAATGCTCAGATTATCAGGAAAAAAAATAGTGATGGCATCATGCAGTTCTCAGGAAGGCTCCAAGAGCTACCCCACTCAATGAGGACCAGAAAGGAACCAATGAGGGACTCAGGCCTAGATGTTACAAAAATGGGGGTGGAGAGTACAGATACACATTTGAGCAAGAATTAGCTCACACAACTGAAGGAGTGAAAGTGAAAGTCGCTCAATCCTGTCCAGCTGTTTGCAACCCCATGGACTATACAGTCCATGGAATTCTCCAGGCCAGAATACTGGAGTGCATAGCCATTCCCTTCTCCAGGGGATCTTCCCAACCCAGGAATTGAACTGAAGAAACATACTTCTTTTCTGGCCACGCTGTGCAGCTTGCAGAATCTTAGTTTCCTGGCCAGGGATTGAATTTAGGCCAGAATTGAAAGCGCTAAGTCCTAACCCCTGGATTGACAGGGAATTCCCTGAAGAAACATTTATATAAAACATCTCCAAAGTCTCAACGAAATTATCTTTAATCTTCATCATAGGGCATGCCTATGAAGCAAGAGGTTAAACCAAAGGTCAAAGACAAGAGCATCAACCAGCAGAAAGAGAAGGGAAGTGGCTCTTGGAAGCTGAGTGGAGGGGAAAACTTTGTAGAATGAGAAGCACCTCAAAGCCAAATGTGTCCTGCTGCCTTGGAGATGAGGTCCGAGGGAAAACCCGTCAGGTGCATGGGGCAAAGGCAGCGGAGAAACGTGATGAGATGATGGATATGGAAGCTGGCAGTAATGACATAGTACACAGTGGGTTTTCCCAACGAGAACAGAGCAAGTGTAACACAACCAAATTTGTAAATAAAATAGAAGGATGACTGTAATTTGTCTACTAAAAGGATTCTCTAATTATAATAAGACAAACAGTATAAAACCATCAGAACCAATACAAATCTTATAAGCATCAGGGCAGAATAAGGCCAGCTTATCATGGGAAATTTAAGGTTGGCTTCAGACTTTCCTCCAAAATTCAAGATGCCAAAGGAAAATGGAACAGTCATTTGCAGAGCATGGTGGGAAAGCCTTTGAGCTGAGAACTCACAAATGCTTCTTAAGCTATATGCTTTAAGGGAAGACATTAAAAGAAGAATCAAAATAAAGGACATATGAATATGAAGATTGAAGTCTGTGATGAGCCTTGAATCTAAATAAAACTATTAGGTTAAAGTGACTGACAGTTGTGGCCATAAACCAGAATTTACTTATTAAAATGTTATTATTTTTACATTATGTTGCTTGTTAAAGAAATGTAAGAGATCACAGAAATCTCAGCTAGTGCCAGTAGAAGCAATGGAAGCAGAGAAAATTGGAAAGGATCTTGGCTTCTTCATTTTTTTTCTACAAGGAGAATGTCTTAGTCCATTTGGGCTGCTCTAACATAATTCTACCGACTGGGCAGCTTATAAACAACAGGTATTTATCTCTCACAGTTCTGGAGACTGAAAATCCGAGATCAGAGTGCCAGCATGATCAGGTGAAGGTTTTTCTTGCTGTGTTCTTGCCTGGGGGGAGGAACTGTGGGGTCTCTCTCTCTCTTTTTTTTTTTCCCCCATACATAACATTTTATTTAGTATAAGTATTATATCTCCTTCTTTTTTTCCTTTTGAACTTTTTATTTTGTATTGGAATATAGCTGATTAATGATGTTTTCAGGTGAATAGCAAAGGGACTCAGCCATACATATACATGTATCCATTCTCCCCCAGATTCCCCTACCATCCAGGCTGCCACATAATATTGAACAGATTTCCACGTGCTATACATGGTCCTTGTTGGTTATCCAATACAGCAGTGTGTACATGACCACCCCAAACTCCCTAACTATCCCTTCCCTCCTCCTGGCAACCATAAGTTCATTTTATAAGTCTGTGAGTCTTTTCTGTTTTGTAAGTAAATTCATTTGCATCATTTCTTTTTAGATCTATGGGATCTCTTTTATGAGAGCTTTAATCCCAATGGTAAGGGCTTCACCCTCATGACCTTATCACCTCCCCAAGGTCTCATCTACCAATACTATCACCTTTGGGGATTAGGATTTTAAAATATTAACTTTGCAGTGGGGAGGACACCTTCATATCATAGCAGGGAATCAAGAAATGATATTTTATTAATTTATTTGCCAAGTGGCCCTTTGGGCTTCCCAGGTGGCACTAGTGGTAAAGAATCCTCCTGCCAATGCAGGAGATGCAAGAGATGTGGGTTCGATCCCTGGGTCAGGAAGATCCCCTGGAGAAGGAAATGGTAACCCACTCCAGTATTCTTGCTGGGATAATTCCATGGACAGAGGAGCCTGGCAGGGTTGCAGTCCATGGAGTTGCAAAGGGTCGGACATGACTCAGCGTGACTCACTTCACCTGTGGGATCTTAGTTCCCTGACCAGGGTGGAACACCCACTCCCTTCATTGGAAGCTCAAAGTCTTAACCATTGGACTGCCAGGGAAGTCCAATAATATTTTATTTTTAAAGCTCATAAATAGGGACTTCCCTGGTGGTCCAGTGGTTAGGAATCTGCCTTCCAATGCAGGAGATGCAGGTTCCATCCCTGATCAGGGAACCAAGATCCCACATCTAAGCCCACAATGAAGCCCAGGCCCCACAACTAGAAAAGACCCAGCACAGCCAAAATTAATTAATTAATTTAAAAACATAAATAAATAAAGCTTATAAATATACTTTAACTTTTTTATGTTATTGTTCAGTTGCTAAATCGTGTCCAACTTTTTGTGACTTCATGGACTGCAACACACCAAGCTTCCCTGTCCTTCACTATCTTCCAGAGTTTGCTGAAATTCATGTCCGTTGAGTCAGTGATGCTATCTAATCATCTCATCTTCTGCCACCCTCTTCTCCTTTTACCCTCAACCTTCCCCAGCATCAGGGTCTTTTCCAATGAGTCGGCTCTTCTCATCAGGTGGCCAAAGTATTGGAGCTTCAGCTTCAGCATCAGTCCTTCCAGTGGATGTTCAGGGTTGATTTCCTTTAGGATGGACTGGTTTGGTCTTCTTGAAGTCCAAAACTCTCGAGAGTCTTCTCTAACAGCACAGTTCAAAAGCATCAATTCTTCCACGCTCAGCCTTCTTTATGATCCAACTCACATCGGTACATGACTACTGGAAAAACCATAGCTTTTATTAGATGGACCTTTGTCAGCAAAGTGATGTCTCTGCTTTTTAATATGCTGTATAGGTTTGTCATAGCTTTTCTTCCAAGGAGCATGCGTCTTTTAGTTTCATGGCTGCAGTCACCATCTGCAGTGATTTTGGAGCCCAAGAAAATAAAATCTGCCACTGTTTCCGCTTTTCTCCCATCTATTTGCCATGAAGTGATGGGCAGTGAAGGGCAGAGTAGGCACGGGTGATTCCAGTAACAAATCTGTTTCCTCCAAGACGAAAATATACTTCCCTTAATAAGCATTTCCCCACTTTTAGGCTGCAAGCTTAATTTAGAATTTTACTTCTAAATGAATCTTAAAGAGGAAGATATCATGCAAAGACAGCATAGCGTAGTGGTTAGGAGCAGACTCTGAAACTAGGCTGCTGGTCAACTCTAGCAGGTACTAGCTGAGGGATGATTTTTTTGCCATGTGGCATGTGACATCTTGGGCTTCCTTGGTGGCTCAGCTGTAAAGAATCTGCCTGAGACACAGGAAACAAGGGTTCAATCCCTGGGTCAGAAAGATCCTCTGGAGGAGGGCGTGGCAAACCACTGCGGTATCCTTGCCTGGAGAATCCGATGGACATAAAAGCCTGGCAGGCTACAGTCCGTGGGGTCGCAGAGAGTCAGACATGACTGAATCAACTTAGCATGCACACATGCATGTGGCATCTTAGTTCCCCAACCAGGGATCAAACCTTGAACCTGTACCCCCTGCATTGGAAGCACAGAGTCGTAACCACTGGCCCACTAGGGAAATCCAGCTGGGGGATCTTGAACAAATGCATTGGTTGAATTTTCTCATCTGAAAATGGGGTTTGTGATAGTACCTTTCTCATGGTGCTGAAGTGAGGATTAAATAAATTGCTATATGTATATCACCTAGAGGGCTTCCTGGCAGAGAAATGATGCTATGGAAATGTTAATTGCAATAAATACAATAGACAAAGAGAAATAGAATGTCTGACTGCCTTTTACTGTTGTCCTTGCTGAAGGGTGTGTTGATTGTGGTTAGCCCAGCCCATGAGTATTCTATCTTTGTATGTTGTGAGTGGGGCAACACACTTGGAGTTGGAGTGATGAACTTGGCATCTGCCTCTTAAGTCTCTGGGTGGAGAGAGTACCTCCTTGCACTCAAATTAGAAATTCCTGTCCAACACCCATAGATTCTGGACTTTAAGCTTGATGCCATGACTGGGTGGAACTTTTGGATATCATCCTTGCAGGGAGGTGTGTAAGTATATATTGCTTGTAGGGAAGAAGGGTGGTATAAATATTTAGTGACAAGAAGCACAGACTGTGATAATCTTTAGTTGGCCAATATTTCCACTTCTCCCCATTTCCGGGTATACTGCAGGGTGCACTTTGGGGCCCCCTGGTGGTAGAATGAGTTGTGAGCAAAAGAGATGTATCATTTCCAGGTCAGAGTTTTGGGGTTTTTTTTTTTTAAAGCATTTATTTATTTGTTTTTTATTGTGCTGGGTCTTTGTTGCTGTGTGCAGGCTTTCTCTAGTTGTGGTCAGTGCTAGTGAAGTTGCTCAGTCGTGTCCGACTCTTTGCGATCCCATGGACTGTAGCCTACCAGGCTCCTCCATCCATGGAATTTTCCAGGCAAGAGTACTGGAGTGGGTTGCCACTTCCTTCTCCAGGGGATCTTCCCGACCTGGGAATCGAACCCAGGTCTCCCGCATTGCGGGCAGACGCTTTACCGTCTGAGCAATCAGGGAAGCTAGTTGTGGTGAGCAGGGGCTTCTCTCTAGTTGCACTGTGCGGGCTTCTCACTGTGGTGCCTTCTCTTGTTACAGAGCACTGGCTCCAGGGCATGCAGGCTCAAGTAGCTGTGGTACATAGGCTTAGGTATCCCGTGACATCTGGGATCTTCCGGGACCAGGGATCAAACCTGTGTCCCTTGCATTGGCAGGCGGATGCTTAACCACTGGACCACCAGGGAAATCCAGGCCAGAGCTTTTAATTACTGGTGCAAGACCCCCTCAAAGCCATCTCTTCCTCTGCCACGGCAACCAGGCACATGCCACACAAGGGCCGCTTCATCCATCAGTCTAGGAGGGAGGAAAGCATGATGGAAATTTCCAGTCAACCTGCTGGATATGTAGGAAGAGTGGGAAATAACATTTCATCACTTTAAGCCGCTGAGATTTTAGGGCTGCTAGCAGCAGAATTAAGCCTATCCTGAAGACACAGAAATGTGAAGGGAACATTTCACTTGTGTGAAACCCCCTTACACTCCATCTCCCTGTTTGGGGGCCAAAACCCTTGTTAAGGCCAGAGAGGAACCAGCACAGCGCTGATACATCGTGGCTGCCTAGAAGGCAGTTTATGATTGATCGGTGAACGTCATATTTTTCATGCTAGAAATTCACTTCCATTGGACCTCTAAGGTCTCCACTAAGCTATTATTAGAACATAAATTGGAGCAGACTGCTTTGTAGTGACAGGAATATGAAAGTTGGTAACTTAGAGGCACTTCGTTTTGAAACCGTTTGGACAGCTCACATTCAGGTATTACAGCAGGAGAGTTATAAGGAAAGATGAGCATGGGGAAGGCAGACAGATTTAAAATGCTGCTGCTAGAAATACTCTGAGGGGATCCCGCATCTCAGTATTTACTATGTGATGAGTGTTGAAGGGAGGCAGATGCTTTTTAGCATATCAATGTCTGATGACTTTGTTTTCTTATAGACCAGAAAAGGGGCCTAGTAACCCATGGGGTATTAGGGTGTATTAAATTGTTGGGTGTTAAAAGTCATTTTTTTTTTTTGGAAAGATTTGCATTAAAATATTTTTGAAGTATAGTTGATTGACGTGTTAATTTCTTCTGTACAGCAAAGTGACTCAGATATACACACATATACATACTTTTTAATATTCTTTTTCATTATGAATATTGAATATAGTTCCCTGTACTAAACAGTAGGACCTTATTGTTTATCCGTCCTATATGTAACATTTTGCGTCCACTAACCCTGAACTCCCAATTCATCCTTTCCCTAGTCTGCTTCTCCTTGGTATAACCACAAGTTTGCTCTCCGTGAGTCTGTCTCGGGTTCATTGTTGTTGTTGTTCAGTCACTAAGTTGCGTCTGACTCTCTGCAACCCCATGGACTGCAGCATACCAGGCTTCCCTGTCCTACACTATCTCCTATAGTTTGCTCAAACTCATGTCCATTGAGTCGGTGATGCCATCCAACCATCTCATCTTCTGTCATCCCCTTCTCTTCCTGCCTTCGATCTTTCCCAGCATCAGGGTCTCTCCCAGTGAATCGGGCTCTTCACATCAGGTGGTGTTTTGCCGAAAGTTTTCACTTTCATCTCAGGTTCAAAGAATTTTTTAACAAAATAAGCCACACATGATAGACAAATAAATAATATAGATATTTATTAGAGAATTACCTAGCTTACTTTCAATATGCTAACATTAAAAGAAAAGAGAAATAGAAAGAGCAGAGAATACATCACCAAATCGGGTTTTGACCAACATCCAGACTTAAACAGTGCTGGGACGTCCGTGTCACAGCACATCTGGAGTCACAATTGGGAAAATGTCCCAGGTGCCTTGTCCACTCCGTGGGTGAGACTTCAAGATTGCAGTTCACGGTTCCCGGTTATAATCCCAGGAAGGATGCCAACTGATACCATCATCAATCTGTGACCAAATTGTATTTGTGATCATTGTGATCACTGTGATACAAATCAATCTGTGACCAAATGGTTTCCTGTTAATGCTGTGTGTTTTGTCTTGTAAAACTTGGAATGTTGCTAAGCCTGGGGCTTGGTTGGCCAGGCCCCCTCAAGGGGCTCAACAATCTCAAGATTCCTCCCCCATCTTACCTATGGTGCTGCAAGTCTTGCACTCAGAGCAGGCAGTCACTTACAGTCACTCGCAGTCAGGGCAGTGTCCAGGCAGCTTAGAAGCAAGGTCAGAGGCCTGCTCTGCTTTGTCTCTGAAGTCTAAACAAGGCTATTCATTTAATTCCCCAACAGGTGGCCAAAGTATTGGAGCTTCAGCTTCAGCATCAGTCCTTCCAATGAATATTCAGGGTTGATTTCCTTTAGGTTTGACTGGTTGGATCTCCTTGCAGTCAAGGGACTCTCAAGAGTCTTCTCCAACACCTCAATTTGAAAGCATCAATTCTTTGGTGCTCAGCCCTCTTTATGGTTCAACCCTCACATCCATACATGACTACTGGAAAAACCATGGCTTTGACTATACGGACCTTGTCAATAAAATGATGTCTCTGCTTTTTAATATACTGTCTCTGTATCATAGATAAGTTCATTTGTGCCATATTTTAGATTCTACATATAAGTGATATCATATAGTATTTGTGTTTCTCTTTCTGGCTTACTTCACTTAGTGTGATTATCTTTAGTCGCATCCATGTTGCTACAAATGGCATTATTTCATTCTTTTTATGGCTGAATAGTATTCCATTGTGTATATGTATCACATCTTCTATATCTGTTCATCAGTCGATGGACATTTAGGTTGTCTCCATGTCTTGGCTATTGTGACTAGTACTCCCATGAGCATAGGGGTGCATGAAAAATCATCCATTTTTGTAGTGACGCCTCTTAATTGTTTTACAAAACATTTCTTTGCCTGCTATATATCACCTTTTTCAAGACTTCATAAAGTTTATCCTTTTAATTCATTCTCATTTTTAATATGGACTTATTATTTCTATTAGTTCATTTCATAAGAACAGTGAAAAGGGACGAATGGATTGGGCAGCATAATCAGATTTTCATTTTGAAACAACTCCTCTGCAATATGGAGAACAGATCTCTGGGCACAGGAGTAGGTACAGACAGACAGAAAGCTGCCCAGGACTCTAGGTGAGAGATGATGCTAGCTTGGATTAAGTTATATAAAAACGAGGAATTGACAGGTACTAGAGATGTAGAAGAAACAAAATGACTTCTGGATGTGTCTGATACTGGAGACAAGGGAAAAGATAGCACAGGGATAGTCTGGTTTCTGGCTTAAACATCAGGATGGATGAAGGTACCATGCACTGAAGTAGATGCAGTGGGTTGAATGGTGCTCTCCTCAGATGTCTACATATTAGAACCTGTGGTTGTGACCATATTTGGATAAAAGGTCTTTGCAGAGGTATTTATGAGTTAGGATCTTGAGATGAAATCATCTTGGATTTTTCCAGGACCTTCTAAGAGAAAGGCAGAGGGAGATTTGAGACATACAAGGAGAAGAAGTGAAGATCATGTGAAGATGGAAGAAGAGACTAAAATGATGCAGCCACAAGCCAAGAACACTGGGAGCCACCAGAAGCTGGAGGAGCCAAGGGAGGATTACCCTAGATCTCGCCTTTTGAGGGAGGCTTGATTTCAGACTTCTGGTCTCCAGAACTGTTAGGGCATAAATTTGTTGTTTGAAGTCACCAAGTTTGTGGTAATTTGTTGTAACAGCTCCAGAAATGAATGCACTAGTGAACACTGGAAAAGGAACAGGCTTGGAAGAAGAAATAATGAGTTTGTTTGGACATGTTGAACTTGAACTGCCTTTGAGACAGCATGGAAGAGAAGTTGAATGGGCCCATATGTACTTGTCTAGGCTGGAAAAATCAGTTTGTGAGTCATGTACATTTAGGTGGTCTTGGAAGACAGGACATGGTAAGATCAGAGGAGAGAAAATACAAGGAAGAAGGGAAGTCCTAGGACTAACTCCTGAAGTACCTCAACATCTGAAGGGGTAAGTAGTAGAAGATGCACCTGCAGAAGAGCTGGGGAAGGGGAGGGCAGAAATAGAATGAATCAGGAGAGCACTGTCTTAGAAAATAACGGAAGAGGGTTATTTCGGAAAAGATGGAGTGGTATATTTTTATTTTTTATTAAAGTATACTTGATGTACAATACTGTGTTAGTTTCAAGTGTACAGAAAAGTGATTGTTTTATATATATATATATATATACACATACATATGTGTATGTATCAATTTGGATAAGTATGAAAATATATATATTCTTTTTTCAGATTTTTCCCTTTTAGATTATTACCAGATATTGAATACAGTTCCCTGTGTATACAGTAAGTCCTTATTGGTTATCTATACACAGTAGTGTATATATGTTAATCCCAAACTCCTGATTTGTCCTTCCCCCACCACCTTTCCCCTTTGGTAACCATAGGTTTATTTTCTATGTTTGTGAGTCTATTTCTGTTTGTATATAAATTCATTTGCATAATTAAAAAAATTCTACATATAACTGCTATTATATGACATTTGTATTTATCTGACTTACTTTACTTAGTGTGATAATCTCTAGGTCATCCATGTTGCTGAAAATGGCATTATTTCATTATTCTCTATGGCTGAGGACTGTACCACATCTTCTTTATCTAGTCATCTGTCAAAGGACATTTAGGTTGCTTCCATGTCTTGGCTATTACAAACCACCAATGTTTAAACTTAAGAGAACACAAGGACTGAAAATTGTCCCCAAATCTCATGAAGTCATTGGTGACAAGAGCTTTACTAGTCAAGTAATCCTGCTAAATCTACACTGGAATGGGTTGAAGGTGACTACAGGCAGCTTTTTTGGAGAAAGGACAAGGGCATTAGGACTGTTCAACCAAGGAGAGAAATTTATGTGTTGGAAAGAGAGGATGTGAGGGTTTAGTTGGTTTGGTTTGTGCTTTTGTTGGTCTGTTTCTGTGAGAAAAGCCAGGAGTACACTGAAAAGCTGGTGAGAAAGACCCGGTTGAACTGAGAGGTTGGCTGTGTAACCAAGGAGGGATAATCCATTCTGAAAGCACCCCAAGAAGAAGGGTCAAGATGGGAACCAAACCACAGGTGAGAGGGCGCGTCTCTGTTGCTACAGGTCGTAAGGGTAGTAGGATGATGCAGATGAATGAATAGAGGAGAAAGTTCTCATGCCATGGCTTCTATTTTCTGTGTAAAATTGGAAGTGGGGTGTGGTTGGTAGCCTTGAAGACGGCCCCCACTGATGCCTCCTGGTGTGACCCCTCCCTAGAGTGTGGGCTGGACCCAGTGACTTGCTCCCACCAGACCCAACATGGCATAGTCATGGGAAGCCACTTCAGTTATGAGATACCCTGAAAGGCAGTGGCTTCTGTCTTGAACTCTGTTGCATGCAAGTGCATTTGAGGAAAGCCAGCTGAGTTGCCCTATGGAAAGTCTCAAAAGGGGAGGAACTGGGGAGGGGGCTTCTAACCAATAGCCTGCAAGGCGCTGAACACCACCAACAAGCATGGGAATGATCTTAGAAGAGGATCCTGCCCCACTTGAGTCTTCAGGGGAGACACAGACCTTACTGACAACTTGGCTGAAACCAAATGAGACCTGGAGCCAGAGGCATCCAGCTGATCCACACCTGAATTCCTGAACAACAGAAATGATGGACAGCAAATGCTTTTCATGTTTTAAGCCATTAAGTTTTTTAAGGTAATTAATTACACAGCAATAGATCGCTAATACTTGGTTTTATCTACTTAGAATGTAGGATGGTCTTTCTGTGACATCTTCAGGGACCTGACTCATTCAGCACATTTGCTGAAGGTTTGTTATGTGCCAAACACTCTTTATGCATTAACAAATATTTACTGGGTGTCTAATTGGGGTTCCCTGATGGCTCAGACAGTAAAAAAATCTGCCTGCAATGCAGGAGACCTGGGTTTGATCTCTGGGTCAGGAAGATCCCCTGGAGAAGGGAATGGCAACCCACTCCAGTATTCTTGCCTGGAGAATTCCATGGACAGAGGAGCCTGGTGGGCTACAGTCCATGGGGTCGCAAAGAGTCAGACACAACTGAGTCCATAACACTTTCACTTTCATTAATTGGTGCTAGGGCTTCCCTAGCACCCTAGACAGTAAAGAATCTGCCTGCAATGTGGGAGACCTGGGTTTGATCCCTGGGTTGGGAAGATCCCCTGGAGAAGGGAAAGGCTACCCACTCCAGAATTCTGGCTTGGAGAATTCTATATAGTCTATGGATTGGCAGAGTCGTACACGACTAAACGACTTTCATTTCAGTTGGTGTCCATTGTTCTAGACACTGTTCTTGTCGGCGATGTGGAAAATTAATAAGTAAACAAAAAGGTGATGCAAACTCGAAAGGAAAAGAAAGAGGAAGGGATGGGATGAAGGGGGCTCTTTTATGCAGGGGGCCAGGGCAGCTTAGTTGCAGGGGCTTCTGGAAATAGAGGATAGTGCAGTGAACAAGATAAAGTCTTTGCCTTCTTGAAAGTTACATTCCTGTGGAGGAAATAGAAAATAGAACAAGCACAACTGTGGGACTTCCCTGGGGGGTCCAGTGGTTAAGAATCCACCTGACAATGTAGGGGACACGGATTCAATCCCTGGTTCGAAAGGATCCCTTATGCCGTGGGGCAACTAAACCCATGTGCCGCAACAACTGAACAGGTGCTCTAGATACTGTGTTCCACAACAAGAAGCCCACGCACTGGGCTTAGAGTAGCCCACACTCACCCCACTAGAGAAAGCCTATGCACAGCAGTGAAGACGCAGTGATGCTACAAATAATAAACAAATAATTTTTTAAAAAAGTATACTTGTAGGCACCAATAGATGGTAGGAAGCAGAATTAGAGTGAGCAGGGCATGCCTCTCATAAAGGGTAATATCTGAACAGAGTTGAATGGAGGGAGGGAGGGAGTCCTGTGGAAACAGAATCCCAAGCCAAGGGGATGACACCTAGAAATGCTCTCGGATGGGACCATGCTTGAAATGTTCCAGCCTTGGCCAGTGCTCTGGGAAGTGAGAATTGCTTTTTGCTGATGGCACACAGTATTTCAAAATTTTCATTGAGTTAAAAAAAAAAAAGAGCCGAAAGTGTCTATTAATAGATGATCTCGTCACACCAGGGGTAAACATTTTATTCCATTGGGTAAGAAGAAGAATTACACAAGCCAAACTCCCCTTTAAGAAGTGTCAAAATTGTGTTAATAACAGCAGTAAATATTTATTAGGTGCTTACGCCATGCCTGACACTGCCAGAGAGCTTTAAATTATTAACTAATTTAATCCTTTCAAACCTTATGGGATGAGACTATTGATTTAATCTATTTACAGTTAAGGAAACTGAGACACAGTTTCCTGTGTTTATGTGTTTCTTGTCCAAGGTCACGCTGCTGTCAAGTGATGATGCTATGGCAGAACCCTTCGCCCTTGTGCTGCCTTCATCCAAATCTCTTGGAAGGATATTAGAAAATATTAGCAAATAATATGCATTATGATTTAAGTGTAATGGAGTGGATTATATATGTGAAGGGGAAATTAATTTCAAATATCTTAATGTAACATTAGATTTCAGTAGCTGGATAGAAAGCAGCTTAGATTTTACAGATGGCTTACTAGTTGTTTGGGTTAGAATTCTTAAAATGTCACTCACTGAGTGTGTATCTTATCATAAAATATTAATGGGCTAATGATTTATGTTGAACTCTCAGCTGCTGATATGCCGAATCTTTTCAAATATTGTCCATCTGGAAAACCCTAACTGATCATGGGGTAGTAGTCACTCTTTGTGTTTTATAGTCTTTCCGTTTACACAGCAGGCTCAAATACTCTGCCTTTGTTTTTCCTTTGATAGTTTTGAGCTCAGTCTGTTAATGACTGATTTTCATGTAATTAACTTAAAAATAGACTTTATTTTTTAGGGCAGTTTTAGGTTCATAGAGAAATTGAGCAGAAAGTATAGCAGTTTCCTATATACTGCCTGCTCCCTGCTGACTCCTAGACAGCTTCCCCCACCATCATCTTCCACAAAAGGAATGCATTTGTTACAATTGATGAATCTACCTCGACATCCTAGTCACCCGAAATCCATAGTTTAGGGTTCACCCTTGGTGGTGTCCATTCTATGGATTTTGGCAAAGGTATAATGACAAACATCCAACATATATTTAGGGAAGATGCATGTCCCTAAAAATCCTCTGTGGTCTGCCTATTCAACATTTCCTCCCACCAACCCCTGGAAACCACTGATGTTTTATGGTCTCCATAGTTTTGCCCGTTCCAGAATGCCATATCGTTGGAATCATACAGCATGTAACCGCTTTGTACTGGCTTCTTTCGCTTACTAGTATGCCGACTCCTCTATGTCGCCGGCTTCTCCTGACTTAATAGCTCATTTCTTTTTGTGCTGAATCACATCCTGTTGCCTGGATGTACTGCAGTTTATCCATTCACCAACCAAAGGACATCTTGTTACTGTCATCGTCATTCAGTCGCCCAGTCGTGTCCAGATCTGACCCCATGGACTGCAGCACTGAGGGACAGGGAGGCCTGGTGCGAAGAACATTTTGGTTGCTCCCAAGTATTGGCAGTTATGAATAAAGTTCCTATGCTGCTGCTGCTGCTGCTGCTAAGTCGCTTCAGTCGTGTCTGACTCTGTGCGACCCCATAGACGGCAGCCCACCAGGCTCCCCCGTCCCTGGGATTCTCCAGGCAAGAACACTGGAGGGGGTTGCCATTTCCTTCTCCAATGCGTGAAAGTGAAAAGTGAAAGTGAAGCCGCTCAGTCGTGTCCGACTCCTAGCGACCCCATGGACTGCAGCCCACCAGGCTCCTCTGTCCACGGGATTTTCCAGGCAAGAGTACTGGAGTGGGGTGCCATTGCCTTCTCCGAAAGTTGCTGTAAAAGTAGATAAACATTTTCAACACATTTAAGTAGTGTGATTTCTGTCTGGGTCATGTGGACTTGGTGGCAGGGGGAGTGGCCCCCTTCTGAGTGACACCCTTGTTTTTGGAGGAGGACGCGGGGTGAGGGCAGTAGCTTTCAGTCTTCCCAACCTGCTCTTCCTGGCAGTGACCCTCAGTCCTATGAAGCGGGCCTGGGGTTTTCACTGTGCCATCCTTGAGGACAGCCTCCATCTGCGGGGACCTGGGTGGAAGAATGGAGCCCCCCACCCTGGGCCACACCTGCCTGGAATCTAGTCCCTGCAACACGTAGCTGGGGTGGAAGGGTAAGAAATGCTGCGCCTCCTGGAAGGACACTGCAGCCATCAGCTTGGAGGTTGGGGAGGGAGCCCTGTGTCCTCAGCTACACTGGCCTGGACTGGAGTTCCTGTCACGCTGAATAGGGAAGGGGAGGGGAGAGAGGGACTGGCTGTGGTTCAAATACCACAGACTCGCACTGTGTTTATTAAGTGTTAATAGATTTTCTTGAATAAATTTTTTTTGATAAGATAATGTCCAGAGACTTTAAATGGTTGGGTTTAAAAAATTATTTTCCCAATTTATACTTATTTCACTGATGAGCAGGTCCATAGAATTCCTTGTGCTACCAGTGTGGAAGTGGAACTCTTTGGAAAGGTTTTTGATAAATTCAATTTTAATAAAACATTAATTCCTAAAGTATTGTCTAAATAGCTACAAATAAAGTGTGGTAAAGAGAGAGGGTGAGGGAGGTCACTTTAAGGTTTACAGTAGGTGCCTTCATTACAGAATACCTTCAAATTATCCTGTATCACTTCAGGTAAAATATAAGAATCTTATAACAGGTGGAGATAGGGTGAGAAATAACAGTAAACAGAATATAGTCTGACAAAGTGTGAGTTATGACTGAAATTTGGAGGAGAAGGGAGAAAAGCCAAGGTAGATGGGATAATTGATTGTTGAACAGATAACAGTTGAGAATCAACAGACACCCGAGATGCCAGATAGTAAAAGCTAAATGAGTTTTTCTCACTTATGCCTAATGAAGAACATAAAGAGTATAAATATAAAAGTAACCAGTGAAACAAGATACAAGCTTTCCTAAATATAAACAATAATTTTAAAAAGAAGTTGACATATCACATAAAAAAAAACATGGTCAATATAACATATACAATAATTAAAACAATATGAAGGCATTAAGACCATACACATCAATCATATCAATAAATGCTAACGGGCTTAACAGCTACTAAAAATGAGTAAAATCTCTATGAAAATATGTGAGATGATTTCAAGGATATATCATTAAGAAAAAATAGCAAAGTGCAAAAGAATATATTCATTTTGTGTAAGGAAAAATGGAAAATAAGAAAACATACACACACCTGCTTAGTTTTGCAAAAAGACACAAAGAAAAAATAAACACTAGAAACTAGTAAAATGGATTGTGCACAAGAATGAAGTCAGGTGGGAAGGATAATGGAGAAAGTGACACTTCTTTTTTATTTTTTTGACTTTTGTAATCATATTAATGTTTTAAATACCAATAAACAAAAAACAGAACAACATGGATGGGGAGAGGGGAAAATTAAAACTAAATGCAAACATAAACTGGTGAATCCAACTGTGTTTCATAAGAATAACAACCACAATAAAGGGGGAAGGGATTAATTTGAGCAATATTTGAACACAATACTTTGACTATATACCCACCCTCAGTCTAAAAAATAACAAATACTGAACTTTTCCAAGTAGGTTTTATTTTCATAGTGACGTATAGCCATAGCAATTCTGAAACTATTTTATGGGATTTTGGATTGCTAACATTGGGAACCAGGGTTCTCACTGCAAAAGTAAGATATAAATACTGATTTTTTGTTTAAATATAGGGAAAGCAAGGAAGAACATTGTGGAGTTGTATTGGAATTGGCTGTATCAGCACAAAGTCACTTGTATGTTTATGCATACGTGTACGTATATATTTATGCATACACATATGTATATAAATTTTCTCGTGCTTGCATATATGTGTATGCATATGTGTGCATGTGTTTCTGTGTATTTCATCACATAGTCCATGAAAAGCCTAGAAGCCACAATGGTCAATAGCAATGAGCACACCTAGCATTCAGAGTCTGGTTTCTAAATACCATTTCCTATTAAAAGGACCAGAGCTCCTTAGAGAAATGTTTGGTTGTAGGGCTCAGGAAGGAATCACACAAAGTAAGTATGGAATGTCTTATTGTACCAGAAAGAGAGGAAAGGTTAAGATAAATAACAGGGCATGTGAAAAAGGCAGAAGAGTCAGCTTGAAGGACTTCCACTGTTCAAAGATAGAAGAATGTGAACACTGAAATAATAAGATCAGGGATGGTTTGTAAATCTAGTGGAGGAGCTGGAATTGATGAAGGACACTGTTTTTGTTCTCAAAATATCTTCCCACACATCACTTACTATTTATATTTTCATAATTATTAATAATAACTATATAGTGACTAATTGGACAGCACCTTAAGTAAGTGACCAAAACTAATATCATTGAGAAAAGAAAAATGGTATCATGTGTCTTCAGACGTGGTGCCCTGAGAAGGACACAAAATCACTTGTTTAGTATCACTGTATCCACATAATGTATTTATCCCAATGTATTTATCCATGATTACACTAAAATCTAAACAGACTAACCTTTCCTATTGAAAGGGCAACATTTTCAGAATGGAGGAAAAAACCCTACTGTAAGTTTATAAGGGACATAATAAATATAGGAATACAGAAAGCTTCCAAGAAAAAGGGTGGAAATATATATATATATATACCATGCAAAGAGAAATAGGGTAACTATACTAACATCAGACAAAGAAAGCTAAGCCAATAAGCATCATTTAAAAATTAAGTGGGGAATTTCATAATATTAAAGAGATTCATCTACCAGGAAGGCATAGCAATTCTAAATCTTTTTAAATTTATTTATTTATTTTCGATTGTGCTGGCTGTTTGTTGCTGTGTGTGTGCTGTCTCTAGTGGTGAGCAGGGGCTACTCTCTAGTTGTGGTGTGCGGGCTTCTCATTACGGTGGCTTCTCTTGCTGGGGAGCACAGGTTATAGGTGTGTGGGCTTCAGTACTTGCTGCACACGGACTCAGTAGTTGTGGCATGTGGGCTTAGTTCTCCCCATAGCACGTAGAATCTTCCCAGACCAGGGATCAAACCCATGTTCCCCGAATTGACAGGTGGATTCCTAACCACTGGACCACCAGGGAAGTCTGCAATTCTAAATCTTTTAATGCATCCAGTAGCATAGCTGCAAGACATGTAAAGCAAATTAACAGGAGTAAACCGAGAAAAAGGCGAGTCCATAACCATAGTGGGTTATGGGTTCTACCACCTTTCTCAACAACTGACAAGCAGAAACAAAGAAATAAGTAATCATATATATATTGCATATCTAAATAACAAAATTAAATTTGGCCTAACAATAAATATTAGAGCATTGCATTCAATCAATAATGACATAATAGATATCCTTTTAAAGTGTACATATATGTGTGTGTGTGTGTGTCTGTGTGTGTGTAGTCACCATTTTTTTTTTCTTACTGTTGAATGCTTGGATATTTTTGAGTGGAATTCTCATATTCATCCATTCTTCTTGGAATGTAGGTGAATCAGTTTCTTCACTAGGTAGTAGGAGGGGAAGTTACCTTGCAGGAGCCATGCTCTCATTCCTTTTCTCTCCCTAAGAGGAATTGACTGACTATAGCTCAGTGAGTATTATTTGGCCATTTTGATCTTAACTGCAGAATCCGATGCAGTAAACCCTTACAACACACTCACTCTCAGTGTCCATTCAGACTTTGAAGATGGAAAATAAATAGTCCCTCTCAGGAAGTTCACAGCACAGTGAGAAGGGTAGAAACTTCCATAATTAACTAGACCCTGGTGCTGGGAAAGACTGAGGGCGGGAGGAGAAGGCAGGCGACAGAGGATGAGATGGTTGGATGGCATCACCGACTCAATGGACATGAGTTTGAGCAAACTCCAGGAGACAGTGAAGGATAGGGAAGCCTGGCATGCTGCAGTCCATGAAGAGTAAGAGACGACTTAGTGATTAAACAACAATAGGATGACAAGTGCCATGTCTACTGTGTAGAAATAGTCTTATGAAATTAAGAACAGCAAAAAGAGATGTCTTAAGAAAGCCAGACTCCTGAGAATCCTTTGCCTGTACTATCGTCTTCATCAGGGATCATTTGGTTATGAGAAACAAGCCCATAGTAGCTCAAATCAAAGAAGTAATTTATTGGAAAGTAACCTGACAGGCACTTCCTGGAACCCAAGAACAATGGGTGAGGCCAGCCCCAGGGGGACTATGATTAGGCACTGATCATCCACAACCTGGTAATTCTCCCCGTCTCGCCAGGCAGCCACGTGACTTCTTATGGCTGCTTTTCCTGTCTGCTTCACTCTTTCTCTGCAGGCTGGCTTTGTCTGGTTTGGTGTGCACATAGCTGCTCCAGTCTTGTGGTTTTACAACTCAAAATGCCAGTGGAGACTGACTGGGGTCCTGAAGTCATATTTCCAATTACACTTATGGTAAGATAACCCATTTAGTGTAACTCAGCAGTGGGGAGGATTCAGGAATGTGATCTTTTTTGTGTTAAACAGAGGCTGAGGGGGGCAAACTCTCTGGGAAGCAGATGTGGGCAGTGCAGGTAACACACTTGCTATAGATGGGCAGACCCATAGGTTTTTCAGACTTCTCTTTACATGGTTAATTATCACAGTTGTGGCACTAGAAACAAATGTTAATTATTGTTTTCATAGTATCTATGGGGAAAATGTCAAATTAAATCTGTGGGTAGATAAAGTTACATACATGATATCTGCAACAATTTTAGCTGAGCTTAATAGTGCTCATAATGGGTTCCATGAAGGATGGGATTACTGATAAAATGGTACACGCTGGGAATTCCCTGGTGGTCCAGTGGTTAGGACTCTGCACTCTCATTGCTGAGGGCTTGGGTTCAGTCTCTGCTCAGGGAACTAAAATCCCACAAGCCACACACAGTGCAACCACACACACACACACACACACAAAGGTACAAGCAAAGTATCAAGCCCTGTGCCAGACCTACAATAGGAACTTGAAAATGTGTTTTCCTCTTGTACTGAAAATGCATTCCCAGCAGCTTCCCTCTCAAGAATGCTCTGGTTTTCCTAGTCATGTGAACTACATGCGATTAGTCTCACATTCAACTCCAGAGGGAGACACTGATTGGCCTAAGTTGTCCATATAACCCATCCCCATGGTCTCAGCAATTGGCTCTAAGACAGACGCATGGACAAGATCAGGTCATAAAAACTCCATTCTTAGACCTCTGAGCTATCTGAACCTGGATCATGCCAGCATATAGATCTTGAGAGCAGCTGACAGCAAGTCTAGAAACAGGAAGAGTTCTCTGAGAATGGAGGTGATACATTAGTATTAAATTGCACTCATTTCACATGCTAGTAAGGTTATGCTCAAAATCCTTCAAGCTAGACTTCAGCAGTATGTGAGCTGAGAAATTCTAGATATACAAGTTGGGTTTAGAAAAGGCAGAGGAACCAGAGATCAAATTGCCAACATTTGTTGGATCATAGAGAAAGCAAGGGAATTCCAGAAAAACATCTGCTTTGTTGACTACATGAAAGCCTTTGACTGTGTGAGTCACAACAAACTGTGGAAAATTCTTAAAGAGGTGTGAGTACCAGACCACCTTACTTGTCTCCTGAGAAACCTGTATATGGGTCAAGAAGCAATAAGATGTAAGCAACATCTTACATGGAACAATGGATTGGTTCCAGATTGGGAAAGGAGTATGACAAGGCTCAATACTGTCACCCTGCTTATTTAACTTCTATGCAGAGTATATTATGCAAAAGCCAGGCTAGATGAATCACAAGCTGAAATCAAGATTGCAAGAGAAATATCAACAACCTCAGATATGCAGATGATACTACTTAATAGCAGAAGGTGAAGAGGAACTGAAGAACCTCTTGATGAAGGTGAAAGAGGAGACTGAAATAGCTGGCTTAAAACTTAACATTGAAAAAACTAAGATCATGGCATCCAGTCCCATCACTTCATGGCAAATAGAAGAGGGAAAGTGGAAGCAGTGACAGATTTTATTTTCTTGGGTTTCACTATGGACAGTGACTGCAGCCATGAAATTAAAAGACACTGGCTCCTGGGAAGGAAAGCTATGTCAAACCTAAACAGCATATTAAAAAGCAGAGACATCACTTTACCAACAAAGGGCCATGTAGTCAAAGCTACAGTTTTTGCAGTAGTCATATACAGATGTGAGAGCTGGACCATAAAGAAGACTAGGTGCCAAAGAATTGACGCTTTGTGGTGCTGGAGAAGATTCTCGAGAGCCCCTTGAATAGCAAGATCAAACCAGTCAATCCTAAAGGAAATCAACCCTAAATATTCATTGGAAGGACTAATGCTGAAGCTGAAGTTCCAGTCCTTTGGCCACCTGATGCAAAAAGCCAATTCATTGGAAAAGACCATGATATTGGGAAAGACTGAAGGTAAAAGGAGAAGAGGGCAGTAGAGGACGAGATGGTTGGATGGCATCACTGACTCAATGGGCATGAATTTGAGCAAACTGTGGGAGATAGTGAAGGACAGGGAAGCCTGGCGTGCTGCAGTCCATGGGGTCGCAAAGAGTCAGATATAACTTAGCGACAGAAACACAAAACTGAAGCAGAACAGGGAAGTAGACAGAGAGGCACACTTTCTGACACACCACTGATTAAGCATCCTGAACTTAACTGGTCAATTCATAACTCTTTATTCTTGCTTCTGCAAAAGGGCTGTTCCTTCCCCAGTAATGTCAGGTCAGGATAGGTGAGACTGAGGTGCAGTAACAAACAACCCTAAATCAAGGTGACTTAAAACAACCAAGGTTTATTTCTTACATGTTGAATGTAACTTGGCAGGAAGGTCTGTTCCACACCACCCTTTTTCAGGACCTAGGCTGATGGAGCAGTGGCCACCAACTGGGAGAGAGCTCTTGACAATTTTGCACTGGAGGGTAAATGCTCTGACCCAAGAGTGACACATCACATTGGCCAGAATTGGTAATAAGGCTGCATCCAACCAAAAGGTGGGCAGGGAGAGGGGAGAACCAGTTCACTGAACACCAATAATGACTACAATGCCAGTCTTCTCCATATCAAAAGGTACTACCATCACATACCCAGTTTTCCAAGTCAAAAAAAAAAAATCTAGGTGTTTCCTTTGATTTTACCCTTATTCTCAATGTATAA
Source organism: Dama dama (assembly GCF_033118175.1). Lineage (NCBI taxonomy): Eukaryota > Metazoa > Chordata > Mammalia > Artiodactyla > Cervidae > Dama > Dama dama. Next base: position 47,870,377 of record NC_083684.1, on the reverse strand, counting down.
TCCACCAGCAACTCCTATTTAACCCTACTTCTTTTCCTTCTCCATCACTACCATTCTGTTCCCCAAGCCATACCCTCTTCCTTGGAGTACTGAAATACCCTTCCAATCTTACCCTGTGCCTGCTCAAGTCTGATTTCCACACAGCATCTGTGGTAGGCTGAGTAATGCCCTCCTCCCCCAATTTCTACTTCCTAACCTCCAGAACCTGTGAATATGTCATGTTACTTGGCAAGATGGTCCTTGCAGGTTATAAACCTTGAAGATTATAAACCCTGAGATGGGGAGATTATCCTATAATTTCTGGTGGGTCCAATCTAAGGCCACAAGCCCTTAAAAGAAAACTTGGACTTCCCTGGTGGTCCAGTGGTTAACAATTAGCCTGCCAATGCAAGGGACAAGGGTCCGGGAAGATTCCATGTGCTGTGGGGCAACTAAGCTCATGCGCCACAACTACTGAGCCCATGCTCTAGAGCCTGTGCTCTGCAACAAGAGAAGCCGCCTCAAGAATAAGCCTGTGCACCCCAACTAGAGAGCAGTCCCTTTTCGCCACAACTAGAGAAAAGCCCGTGTGCAGCAGTGAAGACCCAGCGCACAGTCAAACATAAATACAATTTTAAAAAGTGGAAAACTTTTCCCAGCTGAAATCAGAAAGATGCAGTAGACAGGAGATAGATGTGAGAAGTGATGCAACAGAGTGGGGCTCCTAACCTTGTTGCTGGTCCCGAGATGTAGGAGACTAGGAGAAAGGATCACAGAGAGATCACTAGGAGCTAAGGGTGGTCCCCAGCTGAGAGCCAGCAGAGAAATGAGCACCTTAGTTCCACGTGTGCTTGGAACTGAACTCTGCCAACAACCAGAATGAGGCTGGAAATGGACTTATCTCCAGAACCCTCAGAAGGGAGCCTCGATTTCTCAGGAGAGTTTGAGCAGAGCAAACAGCTGAGCTATGAAGACTTCCAACTACAAAACTGAGAGGTAATGTTTTAAGCATAGGAAGTTCTTGGTAATTTGATACAGCAGCAACAGAAAGTGAATATAGCATCCATGGATACCTTTTTTGAAATAGAAATTAATGTCACTACTCTGCTCAAAATCCTCCATTATTTTCCTATCACATTGGAGTTAAATTCATCCTCTTTCCTATGGCATCCATGGTCTGATGGCTGCATGCTTCCACCATTCACTTCCTTCCCTATGTTCTCATTTCTGACCCTTAGTCGACCCAGGCTCCTCCCACCTCCTTGCCTCTTTCCTGTCAGTCACATCCTAGCCTAAATGCCATCTCCTCAGACGAGCCTTTCTGAGCACTTAAAACCAAGTAAGCCCCTAACTGGGCTTCCTAGGTGGCGCAGTGGTAAAGTATCTGCCTGCCAGTGCGGGAGACGAGGGTTCGATCCCTGGGTCTGGAAGATCCCCTGCAGGAGGAAATGGCAACCCACTCCAGTATTCTTGCCTGAAAAATCCCACGGACAGAGGAGCCTGGGCGGCTACAGTTCGTGGGGTCACAAAGAGTTGGACACAACTGAGCGACTGAGCACTATAGTGTTGTGATTACACTATCACAACCCCTTATTTCCTCTCTAAACATTTTCTTATATTTTTTCTTATCAATTGTGTGTATCCTCCACTAAAATATAAGTTCAGTGAAACCATGGACCTTGTCTGTCTTGCACACTAATATGTTCCCAGTGCCTATGGGTCTCAATAAATATTGAGTGCATTTAGTCACTGGGACATTAGACTAAGTCTTATCTAAAGGCCTAATGTGCTAATAAATTCCTTTTGGTTTGAGCCAGTTTGAGTTAGGTTTCTGTAACTGTCAATATGAAACTTCCTAACTGGCACATCCTTTCTTTTCCCTTAGAGGTGTTTTGTTTTTTTTTTTGATGAGAGGATAATTGCTTTAAAACGTTGTGTTGGCATGAAAAGATGCTCAACATCACTCATTATCAGAGAAATGCAAATCAAAACCACAACGAGGTACCATTACACGCCAGTCAGGATAGCTGCTATCCAAAAGTCTACAAGCAATAAATGCTGGAGAGGGTGTGGAGAAAAGGGAACCCTCTTACACTGTTGGTGGGAATGCAAACTAGTACAGCCACTATGGAGAACAGTGTGGAGATTCCTTAAAAAACTGGAAATAGAACTGCCATATGACCCAGCAATCCCACTGCTGGGCATACACACCGAGGAAACCAGATCTGAAAGAGACACGTGCACCCCAATGTTCATCACAGCACTGTTTATAATTGCCAGGACATGGAAGCAACCTAGATGCCCATCAGCAGACGAATGGATAAGGAAGCTGTGGTACATATGCACTATGGAATATTACTCAGCCATTAAAAAGAATTCATTTGAATCAGTTCTAATGAGATGGATGAAACTGGAGCCCATTATACAGAGTGAAGTAAGCCAGAAAGATAAAGACCAATACAGTATACTAACGCATATATATGGAATTTAAAAAGATGGTAACGATAACCCTATATGTAAAACAGAAAAAGAGACACAGATGTACAGAACAGACTTTTAGACTCTGTGGGAGAAGGCGAGGGTGGGATGATCTGAGAGAACAGCACTGAAACAAGTATATTATCAAGTATGAAACAGATCACCAGTCCAGGTTGGATGCATGAGACAAGTGCTCAGGGCTGGTGCACTGGGACGACCCAGAGGGATGGGATGGAGAGGGAGGTGGGAGGGGGGATCGGGATGGGGAACACATGTAAATCCATGGCTGATTCATGTCAATGTATGGCAAAAACCACTACAATATTGTAAAGTAATTAGCCTCCAACTAATAAAAATAAATGAAAAAAAAAAATGTTGTGTTGGTTTCTTCTGTACAGCATGTATCAGCCAGAAGCATACATATGTCCCTTCCCTACTGAGCCTCCCTCCCCCTCACCTGTTTCACTTCTCTAGGTCATCACAGAGCACCAGACTGAGTTCCCTGTGTCTATACAGCAACTTCCCACTAGCTATCTAGTTTACACATGGTTTTATATATATTTCAATATTACTTCCTCAATTTGTCCCACCCTCTCCTTCCCCACCATGTCCACAAGTCCATTCTCTACATCTGTGTCTCTATTCCTGCCCTGCAAATAGGTTCATCAGTACCATTTTTCTAGATTCCATATGTATGTGTTAATATATATTTGTTTTTCTCTTTCTGACTTATTTCACTATGTATATAACATGCTCTAGGTTCATCTACCTCAGTTTAACTGACTCAAATTTGTTCCTTTTTATGGTGAGTAATATTCCATTGTATATATGTACAACTTCAGCTCTGTCTAAAGCATAGCATTATAACCATTTCTATTCATGTTTATATCATAGCACCTTCCCTATCCTTAGGCTTCACCCTGTCATAGAGTAGATCCTCAGTAAGTTCTCATGGAAGGAATCACTGAGCTGAATGATGGTACAGGGAAGGTTGTGTTCATAATGTTCATAACCCAGCAGGCTCTTACAGATAATCAGATTTCCTATTAAACAAGCAAAAAGTACTGCCCACAAAGCCAGAGCAAAATAGCTGTACAGTAGGCCCTCCAATAATGGTTTTGTCCGTTTGTGTCACACCATTAATTATCAATAATCCCCAAATACTTTCCTGGCCAGAGAGAGAATAGAGGGTAAGATCAGGCATTGTTTAAAAAAAAAAGCATTAAGAGTGAATTCTGAATGAGCACAAGTTATGTAAATAATCTTAATAGCAATGATAAAAGAGATAATTGTTCACAGGTGTCATTTCCTGGGGGAGGGAGAAATCCACCATTTCTTGAAAAAGAAAATGCTAATAGTTACATTACATTTATGAGCTTTAATTATCACTCTGCTGTTCTAATTACTATGGTAATTCCTGAAGTCATGTTCTTTTACTCCTTTCCCTCTCTTAAGTAGATTCATACACAATCAAACACTTTTACTTTCTTTATGAATATGTGTATTTTGGCAGGGCTTTGACATTTATCTTCAATAATGATGATGTTGCCTCCCAAAACATGCAAATAATTAGCTTCTCAGTCTTTGTCTATGGCTCTTTTTTCTCTCATATATACATATAGACACATATATATACATATACACACACACACACACACACTCAGCTAGCAACAGACACAAACATACCTCTCTTTGTGATGTAAATACGTAACTCAGAAAATAGTAAGAAGTTAGTTTCCTTACAAGCTGTATGTCCATAAAGGTTTTTGTTTTGTTTTTTAAAGTTTTTTTTTTTTTTTTTTAACAGCAATACAGCAAGAATAGTTCACAAAATTATCAAGGGTTCTTCTGTCTGAGTCACGTAAGTTTGTTCTTCATATTCTTCTTGACATTCTAATTTTGATGACAATGATGATAATATCCTGTAGCTTCCACCTACTGTACTCACCTTGTACAAAGTATTAGGCCTATTGCTTAAAATGTTATCTCATTTAATCCATCCAATGACCCTATAGGTATATTATTAAACCTCTATATACAAAAAAGGAAGCTGAAGCTAAGAGTATATGTAGCTTGTGCAAAGTCATATAGCCCCATTCTCTTCCTTCTCTCTTTGGGGCTTTAGTTATACTTACAGGAAAAGTGAAATGTTTTAACATATATATCTCATGCTCTTTCCTTTTTCACTTTTTTTCTCCTTTATGTTTTAGTCTGAATATTTTCTTCTAACCTATCATCTAGTTGATTAAATCTCTCTTCAGCTGTATCTAATTTTTTAGTTAACCCTTCACTGAATTCTTTATTATTTTTCAATTCTAGTATTTCCATTTTGTTCTTTTTTACAGTTTTCAGTTCACCTAAATTTTCCATCTTGTCATTTAACTTCTTGAATATAATAAGCATAGTTATTTTTGAAAGTTTCAATGGGTTTCCCAGGTGGTGCTAGTGGTAAAGACTCTACTTGCTAATGCAGGAGACATAATGAGCTGTGGGTGTTGGGAAGACCCCCTGGAGAAGAGCATGGCAACCCACTCCAGTATTCTTGCCTGGAGAATCCCATAGACAGGAGCATGGTGGGCTACAGTCCATGGGGTTGCAGAGTCAGACACGACTGATGCGACTGACACGACTGATGCGACGTGATGCATATGCTTTAAACTCCAATGTCGGGCTTTCGTGGTGGTCCAGTGGTTAGGAATTCACCTGCCAATGCAGGGGACAGGGGTTTGGTCTCAGGTCTGGGAAAATCCCACATGCCCCAGGACAACTAAGCCTGTGTGAGACAACTACTGAAGCCCAAGCACCTAGAACCTGTGCTCCACAACAAGAGAAGCCACTGCAATGAGCATCCCATGCGCTGCAGTGACCATCCACTGCAGCTAGAGAGAAAAGCCTGTGCGCAGCAACGAAGACCCAGTGCAGCCAAAATAGATAAATAAATAAATGAATGAATGAATGAATGAATGAATAAAAATACAGAGATGGTACTCTGGTCTGTTGCTGCCAGATACTCAGTATTGGCCAAACTCTAGTTTTCTTTTTAACCTGTCTGTGGTAGGCAGAATTCTAAGATGGCCCCTAAGATTCCTACCCCATGGTGATCACGCTGTCTATAATCCCTCCCCCAAGTACCGCTGGGCCCTGTAATTATGATGCATGTCACTCCTCTGATTACATCACAGTCTATGGTAACAGTGAAGGAAATTTGTTGATGTAATTCAGGCCCCAAGTCAGTTGATTTTGAGTTAATAAAAAAATGGAGATTATCCTGAGGGGGTGGGAGTGGGTGGGTTGTGGAGTCTGACTTACTCAAGTAAAAGGCCTTAAAAGAATCTTTCCTGAAGAGAGATGCATTCCTGCTGGTCTTGAAGAGGCAAAAAGCCATGTTATGAAACGCTTATGGAGAGGCATGGGCTCCAAGAGCTAATGGGCTCAGTCCTACAATCACAAGTAACTGAAATCTGCCACCAATTTTAGATAACCATGCACTCCAGATGAGCAAGCCGCCTGGCTGACACCTTGACTGAAGTCTTGTGAGACCCAACTCAGCTATGCTTGGACTCCTGCCCCATGGAAACTTTGGGATAACAAATGTATATTGTTTTAAGCTGCAGAGTTTGTGGTAATTTGTTATGTAGCATTAGAAAACAAATACACTATTTGTGTTGAATTCTAGTGAACTAACTGAAAAAGTTTCCTAGAAGAAATGTGGGAGATTTCCTTACTTTTGGAGTCATCCTGTCTTTAAAAGTTGGAATTCAGCTGTGTATCCTTGCCCAGGAGTCCATTACAACCTTTGGACCTCTCTCCAGATTCTTCTATGGTTCTTATCTATTCAAGTTTTCATCTTCTTCTTGGGGTTTATTTTGACAATTTCTGTTTTGTTAGGAAATCACCCAATTCTGGTAGGGTTTCAATTTATTTCTTGCTACAAAATTATATACATTATTTCATGTATTTTTTTTGTCACTTCTGATGCTGTGATTGTCTTCTTTTGCTCTTTTTCTTAATCAGGTTTACCAGGTGTTTTCACTAGTTTTTAAAAAAAATCTCCAGCATTTTGGGGGTGGGCAATTTGTTTATTCTATTGTTTTCCTATATAATTGATTTCAGTTCTTACCTTTTAAATTTTTTATCTTCCTAGTTTCCTGGTTAAATTTGTTAGTTTTTTAATAACATCACTTTGATAAGAAGTTAATTTTTTTTAATTTAGTTTTTATTTTTGGCTGTGCTGGGTCTTTGTTGCTTTTGTGTGGGCTTTCTCTAACTGTGGCAAGTGGGGGCCACTCTTCATTGCAGTGCTCGGGGTTCTCCTTGTGGTGGCATCTCTTATTGTGGAGCAATTTGGATATAAACCCTGTATATATAATCTCTCCTGTAAATATTTCAGTATATATTCTAAAAGATAAGGATCTAACAAAATAACAACGTCCATATCATACTTAAAATGTATAATTCTTTAATGTCATCATCATTGTTCAAAAGGGTCTACTCTAGTAGAGTTGGGGGACAAGGACAGAGTCAAGTTCAAGCTGCCATCCTCCCACAGTCATCCTTGCTCTAAGGGCATGGCTTTCCAACTGACTATGAATTCACAGTAAGAAACACGTTTGACACTGCATGCCAGTGCACAGATATTGACAGGTATAACTGAAACAAACATTTCACACAACAATACTTATAGTTACCATACTGGCTGTCTGCTCTCTCCCTTCCCCTTTCCTCTCTCTCCCCGTCCTCCCTCTGTCCTCTTTCTCTCTCTCAACTATTAAATGTTGGCTGCAACCTACTAAGCTGATTTCACATTACACTATAGCTCTGTTATCTGTGCTTCAAAGAGCAATGCTATAAAGCAAACATCTAAGTATTAAATTAACTGAAAAGGGGTACCTCCTTGGCAGTCCAATGGTTAAAACTCTGTGATTCTATGGCAGGTGGCATGGGATTGATCCCTGATCAGGGAACTAACATCCCACATGCTTCGTGGTGTGCCCAAATAAAAATAATAAAATAGTTAAAAAATTACCTGAAAAGGTTTGGGATGAGTTTCAGATACCTCTTCTGAAAGGAGGGGCAGAGAACTAGCATTTTATCTGCTCTGTGCCTGCTGTCACTGTCAAACCACTACATGTTCATTCACACCTGAATCTCTCACTTATCTGTACTGCTCACAATTCTTATTTTGCTAGACCGTTAAAGCAACCTGTACTTAACTGTAAGTACACGGAAACTGTATATGTATAAACAGTCAGCACAAAATATCTGAGATCCCACTGCCATTTTCTTCTGTTAGGAAGTATACCTGTCTCCCTGACCATTTTTGCTTGGGATTTCAATATCTGCTTTGAACAATAGTCAAGCACACTTGTTATCTATACACTTAGCAAAAATGTGAACCATTGCCCATTTTCCTGAGTTACTAAAGACTGAGAATTTGATCAAGAAGTAGAAACAATTCCAAAGGTCAAAACAATAGCATTTATCTTTTTATCAGAAGATAAATTTATCAGAAGATAAATCCTGCTGATAGCAGCCTTCTCTTTAGAAACTGTAACTATAACCTTGAGGTTCAAGTGAAGCAAATAAGCAGCTAGCAAACCAAATTTTGTGAAAAAATGAACCCCCTTCAACATTAGCAAGCACAATTAAGACCTTGCCACATCCATCTTTAGTGATGATACTCTATTTAGCACATATTTAATACACTTCAGTAAGCCAGTTCCTAGATTTTTGACCTTCAAAGAACTGAGAGACACTCATTTTGTGTACCTTAAAAGAGCTTTATTCAGTACATAATCTTCATACAGTTCAGTACAACAAATTATAAAAGCTCTTTGTAAGATTTTACCCATGGGATATTAAGTACAGAAAATGAATTGCCACAAGACAGTAAGTCACTCTCTTTTTCAAAGCTTCTTCCCATGAACAAACAAGCACTCTCTTTTATGCCAAAAGGTTGTTGTATATAAAGCATTTGGGAGCATACTGGCCAAGTTATATAATCTGAGAACATTTTGTCTTCCTATTAATTCCAAGGTTTAAATGAAAATTTAAAAATGGAATATTTGTGTTACTTTAGGTAAGTTTTGGCCAAAGATGAGCTAAAATTGTTACAAGGTCCATGTGGAATCAGAATAAACATTTTTAGTTACTTTTAAAGATGCAGGCCAGATGAAACATTGGTTTGCAGTATCTACATATGCCCTTGCCATCACCAGCACCAACCCAACACATACAAAGACACACACACTCACATAAATACATTTATCTAGTTGATCTCAGTGAGGTCAAGAAAATCACCTTTAAGTGGACAACAAATGACCTAGATAACACCTAATTATGGTCCTGGCTAATATATCTGAAATGAATTCCTACTTCTAAGTCTGTAATAAAGTGACTGGAACCTTTCAACTCTAGTAGATCAGTCACTGTGATCAGCATCAGCAGCTAGTCATTTAATGAAGTTAAGTGGGTCAAAGCGGGGAATCCTAACTTCACATGTATACTTTGTCCATCCATTAGCTCATCTTTTGATGTAAAGCTGAAACCTTTCCTTTGCATAAGGGTCCAATGACTGTGGTTTTATTCTTGAATAAATCATACCAATAACATCCTTTGGGTACATTTTAATATCTTCTGATCAGTCTAGATTTTTTTTAAAGGTGAAATGAGGACTAAAATAAACCTGTGAAGCAATCTAAGCTCATAAATTTTCTTGAATTTTAAGTTCTCCCAATATTTTATAATTTTCCCAAACACAATTAATTTAAAAGCAGTTTTTACTAGTGGCAGTGTTTATCAAATATGACCAAAGCATTCTAGCTAATTTTCACAGAAATAATCCTTTTGTTTTAGATCGAAATGTCCTGGGTTTATGTTGAATCGTGTCTTTGCAACAGGAAGTAGAGCATGCACGGACAAGCAGAGAACTCCAAGGAGGGCGCTGAGGCCTGTGAGAACAGGGCAGCGGGAAGCGGTCCCCACTGGTGCTGAGTGGCAGTCAGCTTACATGACGATGGAAACTATCAAGGGATCTGGTGAGTTGTGTACGTAAAGGATAATTAAGAGCACTTACTGTACTTAGAGTTTCTTTTGAATGCTAACTCTGAAGCAAAATCAAGTGGTATTTCTATGCATAAAACACAGCCATAATTTGAGGTCATTATCAAATATTAGCAGAGCCACTGAGATCCGTGTGGAAGGGACCTTGGGCTACAGGTCACTTGCTTCGGCTCGGCAGAGAGCCAGGAGTCAGCCGCTTTTCTTCTCTTTCCTCCTGTGTACTCTAAGGAGAAGGTCATAAAAGAGAAAACTGAGGTGCACTAAAAATATTTAACATTATTCATTGAGAGATTTGGTCATCAGGAAATAAAAATGTCAACTATACATGGTCACAGTGTTTTGGAAAGAGTATATGTATGGATTCTGTCTTGCAAGATTTTTTGGCACTTTATATTTTTCACTAAAGACTGAACACTAAGTGTTTTGGCAACAGATGGCACCTAGACCATGAAAAAAGATTACTGTGTGCCATCAATGCAGTGATGATAAGCATAAAAATTTAAGTACACGTTTCTAGTATATTGAAACTCTAAATACCCAAATGCGTAGATTATAATAATACATATAGAAACATTTAAAATAAATCAAAATATTTCTGAGAAGGTAATAGGGGGTTTTAAAAACGTAACTAGATAGTCTAACATACTGTACCTTACATGTGCTTGGTTTCCATTAGAGTAAGGCACTCACTGAAGAATGGACTGACCCATGCTGTCAGCTACAACGGCATGCATCATTATAGAATTAAAGTTTTAGTACTGATTAAAACGTTTTATTATTGTATTATCCTAAACTGCAGTGGTCTCCAACCCTATTAAGGGATACAAGATATAATTCAGGAGTTTCAGTTGCATAATTTAACAACCCAGCTACTGTCAATTTTTTATTTAAATAAGTTGTGATAAAAGCCAAGTGTCCTTGAATCCAACATGACAGTGTAAAATTTCTTTCTGAATATTGCTTAATAAGTAGTAGCTGAATATAAAATCACTTGGACATATGATATATCCATCTTCATGCCGACAGTGATTTACTTTAATACAACTGTGAGGAGAAACATTTAAATCATTTCCAACTGGCATGAGAGATGAAAGTTAATTTCATTAGCCATCTTGATTTAGTTGAAAACACAATATGCTTTTATCAGCAACTTTTACATGTCCCTATCATTAGAAATTAATTATAAAAGAAATTATCAAAAGACTTTTGAGCAGGTACAAGGTACACATAATCCTCTTCATTGTTGTTTACAAGTAAGCATGACTTAGAGGCACTTGGTTACCTTTGAGTAAGAAAAAGAACAACCTGTCAAGGGCCCTAGCAGTAAGATTGGAGACCACAAATCAAACCTAGTATGAAAATGCTTTCTGCCAAAAATATCATAGTTGTAAGTTAGTTAAGATACAACATTTAAAAAATAGTAAGACTTTGCAAGGTTCTAGGCTGTAAAAAATACAAAGGCTAAAAACAAAGAGTTTACAAAATCTTGCAAACCCAGTAAATTTGAATGAGTAAGAAATAAAGAAAAATTTTCTTACTTACAGGATAGGTTAAATAGTATCAACAGGTTTTAAAATAATGACACTAAACAGTAACAAATTTGACTCAGCTACATAACATTGCTGCTGCTTTAAGGACTTACAATATGGAATTTGTAACCCTTTTCTGTGTCCAGCATTAAAACATGCATGCACATGCTCATGTACACACATACACACACAGACACATACTGCTGAAGTGCTACCCATTACATTTCAGACAGAGCACAACAAAAAATTTAGATATATACGAAGACCTAACATGATCTTTCTTTAAATAGTAAAAGCATGACAAGTGGAAAACATTATAAAATTTTTAGGTGAAACAGGACAATAAAGAGCTGTTTAAAAAGTCACCAGTTGGTCTTCACTGGTGAAATAATATTAAAGAACTTAATTATGCATTTCCTCAATTTGATTCAACTATAGCTGTTGTAAGTCAACTAAAAATTAGAAGTATTTCAAATCCTGGACAGGCTCTGGATTTACAACAGGATATGCAACTGTTCTGGGCTCCCTATGTGGCGCTAGTGGTAAGGAACCCACCTGCCGATGCAGGAGACATGAGATGTGGGTTTAATCACTGGGTTGGGAAGATCCCCTGGAGGAGGGCATGGCAACCCACTTCAGTATTCTTGCCTGGAGAGTCCCATGGACAGAGGAGCCTGGCGGGCTACAGTCCATGTGGTCTCAGAGAGTCAGACACAACTGAAGTGACTTAGCATGCACACACGCATGCAACTGTTCAAGCTACCTACAGAACACTTACTGTTCTCCCCAACAACAAACTTCTAGATCACTTTTAGAAAGTGGAAGCATTTAGGCTAAAGAACATTCATGAAACAGGACAAAGACTGAAGCTTGTATAAGATACTTTCAAAGATGGTAATGCTTGTGTAAACATTTGTAGACTTAATCATATCACAGCTTTAAGGTTCGGGCTACCTAATTACATATGAAACATCATCTGAGTTTCATTATGATGGAGTTTCACGTATCAAAAATAGAGAGTGAACAGAAAGCTCTGTTACTTGTTTGTGGATAGCTTGTAAACGTGGAATGTTTTGTTCTGGAACACTCTAGTGAAGTATGCTGTGTAGGTGGGCAGGTTTTTTTTAACCTCTTCACAGAAGCGAGGGTGGCCTGCAAGTTTCAAATCAGGATCGTTCTCTCCTGGGCCGTCCATCATCTACAGCCAAAACAAAACCAAATACAATTTGGAAAAAAAAATCATATTTACAAGACAAACATAAGTAGGAATAGGGACTGAGTTTCTTTAAGAATGATATGCTAGTGAACTTAAATTGAATGACGTCAATGTGACCTGCTGCTTGGAGATCATCTGGTTCACCCTTCTCCCCTTTGGAAGTGTGACCCAGGACTGAAGAGCAGAGTTCTGTGTCAAACAGTGTTCGCCTTTAATGGTAAAGCTAGAACTAGAACTTGGATCTCCTAGTCCTGACGAACACACTACACTGTTCCGCTCACAAAAATCAAATACAAGAGAATTTCTATGACCAGAGAAAGCTTTTCAACTCATTAGATGGCCTAGTTAGAAAAAGTTATAAGTTACCCACGAAGCAAAATTTAAATGCAGGTATTTGGTCTGTACCTTCTCTGAATTCAAGATAGTTACAGACAGTTATTTTCCTTGGGCAAAAATCAAATATTCTTTTTCCTTCCCTCAGCTTTATTGAAGCATAACTGACAAATAAAATTATATATATTTCACGCATATAATTGATGATTTGTTATACATAAACATGGTGAAATTATGACCACAATCAAGTGGATCAGTACATCTGTGTTGGTCACAGGATATAAGCTTGCCTTTATAAGATGAGTAAGTTCTGGTGACCTAAATGTACAGCATGGTGACTAGTGTTAAAACCATACTCTACACTTGAAATTTGCTAAGAAAGTAGATTGTTAAGTGTTCACAATCTCAAATTCTGTAGTTAAGTTTTTTCTTTTCAGATTTAGGCTAGATTTATCATTCCCCCCGCCCACCCAGTTTAGAAATATCTATCAGCTTTTAATACAGCACCAATAATTACAACAAACACCACTTCTGAAGGGCGAAAATCTTCTGTTTGCTCTGAGATCTGGCATAGCTCCAAAAATACTTCCCCTCAGAAGGGAGAAAAGATAAGTAGCTTGTTTTCCTGCTCTGGAGTGTAAGCTTCGCTGTAGAAAGCCATCTCCGTGGAAGTGTGTCAGAGGACGAAAAGGGACACCCAACGGGAGAGCAGGGAAAGAAGTGAGATTCTATCACGGGCTGGGGGGAGGGTGCAGGGGAGGCAGCCGTGTGGGGATGGGGCACCGCAGTCATTCTGAACGAGCCAAAATGATGGTTTAGAGCAGCAGTTTTAAAAGGTTGAGGTTTTCTTTTTTCACTTCTGAAGCAGAATCGTAAAAAAAAAAAAAAAATTCTACGCAGAGCATGACACAGACCAGCTGAAGACAAAGTTGCTCTATTTGGTGTGAGGCTGGGGACTAGAGCCCCGCTCCCATATCGCCTGCTGCCCAGCTCCCGTGGCAAGTATCTAACATGCCAAGGTAGGAATTCTGCAGGACACAGCAGACAGACACTTGATCTATCATGTAATTCTGCAGACACTCAGTCTAACGGCTGCTACGTTCCTCAGGACTCGCCCTGGACCCTCTCCTCCCCAGGAGATGCCCCGTGTGCGCTGGCTGGCATGCTTACGTGTCCGTTGGCGACGTCCAGCAGGTCCCGCAGCCGGCAGCCCCGGCGGTGCCTGCGCTCGTAGCAGATGCTGTCTTCCAGGATCACGTAGTCAGTGCCAAAGGACCTCAGCAGGGCATGCACTTCCTCTGGGGCCCTCTTTGCATATATCTGATAAACCTTCAAAAGGAGATAAAAAATGGAATAGGGCAAAGTACCACTTAACTGCTGGGGAAGTTAGTCAAGAACTATCTACCGAAGTAACTTCCCCCAGGGGCGAGTCTAATCACAGCCACCCAGCTCCCTCACCTCTTCCCGTGCGGGTCATCTCATTCACCTACTATCCTGGGGTGTGTGGGACATTTCAAAGAAAGAATATTGTTGGCAAGGGGGAGAGTGAGTCATGGTGAATATATCTGGATTTAGACACCAAAGAGGTCTGGATTGAGAATGTATTACCTTGAGTTATGAATATATTCATTAGTAGATGCTGATTCTAAGAATGCTTCACCAAGGTAAAGAATGAGGTGAAGTGAAAGTTGCTCAGTCCTGTCTGCCTCTTTGCGACCCCATGGACTATAGCCCGCCAGGCTCCTCTGTCCATGGAATTCTCCAGGCAAGAATACTGGAGTGGGTTGCCATTCCCTTCTCCAAGGTAAATAATTCGATGTAGTAAATAAGACATGACATCTCCCTTTGAAAAGGGGGCTTTCAGACTAAGAGGAGTGGAGGGGACTTTGGGGGCACAGACACGTGTAAGGAGCCCCAGCTTCTGATGATGGCAGTTGGAGAGCAGGACCCTCACGGGGTCCCTGGACCTGGGCAGGGGCAGCACCCATCTTCTACTGCTGCTCTGCTGCACTTAGCCTGATCGGCAAACCCTATACTCTCTCCCTCTCTCTCTCCGGGAGGCAGAGCAACTCTCCTGGAGGGAGAGCAACGTGCAGTGCTCAGGGGCACTTCAATAGGAGGTGTCTTCCCAGTCACTGCCAGCTTCACACACCTGAAGTCCTGTCTCCTAGGACTTGGCAGGGTGGGGCGGGGGTAGGCTGGATGGGGTGTGCATGGGAGGGGGTGGCAATGAAGAGAGGTGCTGCTTCCTGTGCTGTCCACTGATTTCTCATTTGTCTCTGACTTAAGAGACTGGGTTCTGACAACTTCGGTCAGCGTGTCTGGACGGACACTGAAATGGTCGAGGGTGTCTGTCTGTACTGCTAACACCGTGAGGTTAATCCTACCTACACCGCACAGCCTCAGAGTAAGGCATTTCAGGGATTTGAAGGTCATGACTGAGGAGGGGCACTGGGACCTTCAGGACATCAATTTTTAGGGCATAAAACGGCGCCGAGGCAGGGACTGGATCTTGGAGAGGATGAAATACAGCACTCCCGTCTCTCGAGTCAACGCGGAGGCCACCTCCTGGTTGAACTTCGGAGTTTGGTGAGCCAGGTACCTCCCCATCTTCCTCGAGCTAACTTGGGGCTATCTGGAACATTTGGGCCCGTTGGAAAATTCCCATTTTAGCTGGAATCAGACAGTTCTTTTTAAAATGGAGGAGTTAGTAAAAATCATTTGCTTTTAGGCTAGTTATTAATAAATCTCATCCCCCCAAACAGACTTTTCAACAGACTTTCAGCCACCAAGATTAAGAAGTGACTGACAAGAAACACTAAAAAGTCTGGAACGCCTGCTGGTAAGGACTAAGATAGGTACCCTTCTGTAGCACTGACTGGAATGTAAAGTTGGTGTAATTTATACAGACTCAGTAATTCTATCTCAATACAAATGCCCATACCCTGTGACCCAGCAACCTCACTTCTAAGAATCTGATGTACACTCTGTACCTGTGCAGAGTGAGCCCTATACAAGTATGTTATTTGAAACACTGTTCATGGAATTGCAGAAGACAGGCAAACCACCTAAATGGTTAAATAAAATTTGCTATTTCCATATAATGAAATATTAGGCAGCTTTAAAAATGACAAGGAAGTTGTTGATAAACCAATATGGAACAATCTCCAAAATATATTATGTGCCCAAAAAAGGAAGATGTAGTAGGTTAGTTCTTTTGTTTAAAAAAAAAAAAAAGGAGGGAAAAGAATATGAATTTACGTGTGTATATAGATACACACACATCTGTACATACATAAAATTTCTGGTAATGTTATTTGCCTCCTGGGAGAGGAACCGCTAGTTGGAACAGGGTTGGGATGGAGACTTTTCAGTATCTTCTCTTTTGCATGTTCTGAACTTTGTAACTATGTGTTGCCCCCCTTCACACACACACACACACACACACACACACACACACACACGAAATGGCCCATGAACACCATGACCAGCATGGCTCTCCCGCTTTCACACACTCACACACACACACACACACACACACACACGAAATGGCCCATGAACACTTCCTAACTATGTGTTGCCCCCCTACACACACCCACGAAATGGCCCATGAACACTATGACCAGCACGGCTCTCCTGCTTTCCCTCCTCGCTCCAGTTCCAGGCTCCGTCCTCAAACACTCTGTCCTGCACATCTCAAGGTGCCCTTCTCCTCGGGTACTCTTCTAACCCGAGAGGAACATATGGCCTAAATGGCACGCCTTGAATGGATGGGGTCAAGGTCTAGGCTCCAGAGACGTGAGTCCTGCCAGGCACTTCAGTTGTGCCTTCCCCTCAGGACCCACAAGACAAGCAGCCGGGGCCCCGGCTTCACCAAACACAAGCCAGCCCTCGGCTGCCCCGCGAGGAGCCGGGTGGGGCCCTCACCGCTTTGGTCCGCTCTCTGAGGCTGTTGTCTTCGTAGTGCGGGTGGTTGGTTAGGGTCCGGCCCGTGCACAGCTTGACGCCCGCCAGCAGCTGCATGCTTCCAGCAAACACAGCCTTCCCTGGAGTGTTAGTGCTAAAAGATGTTAAGAGTCGGAATTAACCTCACTGCTATGACCTCCACGAAGACAGTGCCCACACACTCAGGATGACCCGGCTGTGTTAAGAAAGGCTATGTATGAGTTGGGGAAAATAAGAGACTGCTGCGATTCTGATCTGCGCTCAAGCTGTTCTATGGAATTTTTCCTATCTGATTTTGTTAATGACTGGGAAGTTTCTGACTTACTGTTTTGATGGGTTTACTCTTATAATGAATTGTCTTAGGATGTGGCTAAACCTCCTGAGTCTTCTAGGCTCAAGCCCACAACCCTCTCCTGCTCCTGTTCCAAAGGGACAGCTTCTAACAAGAGGCCTTAGAAGACTGCCAATGCCTTTTATATTAAACTTAATTAAATGGGCTGCCTAGAGTAAAACAAATTATAACGCTAGAAACTGCAGCTGGCCACGAGTCGATTCCAAGGGTTTTTGGTTAAAACAAGGAAAAAGGATCATAGATACTACTATAAATTACTTTTCAGAAAAAAATAATTGGTTAAAACAAAAGAACACAGGAAAAAGATTCTGAACTAGCAGATTTCTTATTACTCGGTATGAAGCTATACAACATTTTTGATGCAGGCAGAAGTATTTTATGTATTCCTCCCCTTTAGTCCTGATTATGAAAGACTGCATGCATCTTAAGGAGTACAGGACATTCTGATACTCAATTACGGTCTCACTTTCCAGTTATCACCAAGCTGTGATTCTCCGCCTCCCCATAGGGTGTCGGGACAACTGACGGAGGGCCAAGGGAAGACTTCCTGATGACTGTGATACTGTGAAAGCATGTTTTCCTTTTCCCCCTGGAAAAAAATAATCTTAGTCGTTGATTCAATTCCCTTCCATTTTTTAAAACCTGGGAGATACCTTCAAATCAGTGTGGTGTCATTTTATTGTGAAGAACATAACAGCTATTTTATGGACTTTCCTTAATGCAGAATTTCCAGTAAAGGTCCACTTGAGTAGTGCAAGATACACTCACCCTTCTTGTGTTAAAAACAAGGAGTTGATGGCTGCTAGGGTGAGGTAAAATGGACATAGTCTTTTTGAGACGGAGTCTAACTGAAATCATTAAAACTCAACATACGTTGCAGAAAAAGCCAGAGCATGCCATTCTCAATGTTTTTGGACATCAGGGCATGAAACTTGCTCTAATGTTCATTCTAAGAGAAGCCTCATCATATTCATACATTCCATGAGGATGTTCTACTTATTATATTTTTATGCTAAGACTACAGCATGAATGCCACCCAACAAAGGCCTTAGGATGTCTACAAGCAAGGCATTCTACAGCTCAAGCTGAAACACTGACAAATAATATACTTTACAAAAATGCAGTATTTTCTAACAATGACACTCTCGTTCACTTGTATTCCAATAACCTTTCTTAAAGTGATAGAATTACAGTGAGCACCCAGGGAATGACACAGTCTGTACCCTCCCTTATTCCCGTTGGACGCCAGAATGGATTACAAGAGAAAAACTTTTACATGAACCTGGCTGTGCTTCACAGGATATCATCATTCTGACAACCAGATCCAGGAACACAGGCATAAATACATGTCTGCTCTGTCCCCCTGAACCAGCAATTTATAAGAAATTCTTGACATGTGTCCCACATGATCAGGGAAACAGGAGGGTTTAAATGAAAAAGGGTAAAGGTGCATAGAGTTCCTTAGTGAAAGATATCTAAAAATTCAGCTTAATTCAATGAATATTTACTAAATGCTCAGTCTGTGCTATATATACTGTGCTGCTCTCATTTATAGTGTATCATAATTGCTAAAGAGAATAGATATGAACAAATAAGATGAAAGAACATGTCATCATTTTTCCAAATCTGTCTTCTTTCCTTCTATATACTCTTAACTGGCACAAACCATCCTATTGCAAGAAATTATACAACCAATGCCACAAAAACGCCGTCTTTGGGTCCTCTGAACCAAAGAGATTTAGAATGCAGGGGGAAGATGCGTCTGGTCTCCGTGTTTGGCAAAGCACGAGGTCGAGGTGAGAACTAACAGATAGAACCAGCCTGGTCTGTATAGTCTTACTGAAACAGCAGCTGAGCCGACAGTATCCACTCAGATCTTTAGGCTGTCTGAGTATCATCATTTTGAATATGCAACAGGATTCAACATCAGAGGGATGCACAGAGCTGTTTGTAATGTTGGCCAAGATAGCTGACTGGCCTGTTATCTATTCATGGCTAACGAACAAGGCTTCTTTCCCCTTCCTGGGCTACCGTCATAATACTTTGATGAGTATTATACAGTTCACAAAGGTTTAAAACGTCAAAAATCTTAAACTGCTCGCTGGGGAGTTACAAGGTTCTACTTGCTTCAGCCAAAAGTTATTACTGAGAACCTACTATGTGCTGGGCTGGTAGGATACCCTGTCTTCAAGAAGCTTACTGGTTGACAGACTCAGCTCCCACCACAGGCAAACACTTCAGAACAACCCATGACTAGTCCGCCACATATTGACGGACTGTCTTTTGTGGGCCTGCAGCTGTGCTGGAAATGGATCGCGGCAGGATCGTGGCAAACACGCCTCTCCCCTCTGAGAGCACCTGCTGTCCCTGCCGCCCCACTGGCTACGGTCCCCACGGCGATAGCAGCCTCACCAGGAGAGCAGGTCATGCCACATGACCGCTTAGAGGTGAGGAAAACTGGAATGAAGCTCATTTGATTGTGACAAGATTTTAATGTTTGGCCTCATTAGTAAAAGAGTCAGAGAGTTTAAAAGAAATGTAATCCGTCTCAACTGCAGGTGCTACAATCCTCTGGATTCTTAAGAGTCTTTCACTAAAGGTTCTTGGTTTCATTTTCAGCAAAATACAAGTACCCTAATGCCTATGAAATAGATTTAGATATAATAATTTCTTTGAAAACGATTGACTTCCAAGCATACTAAAGATGCTGTTTATTCACGGGATTGTTTGACTTGGTTTTATGTGCTAGCCCTGTGGTAAATCTGGGACATTTAACTGCTCCCTTAAATATTTAATTTTACCCATAAAGCAAATGCAAAAGTAAAACAAGCAAAGTGAAACAAAATGGAAAAAAAAATCACACGTTTTTCTAAACTTAAAAAACCTAAGTTCGCAGTATTTTATGTTTCCTGTGGTAAGCTCGGTGGGCAAAGGGAGCTGGGGTTCTTTGTCTTGACTTAAAATATGCAGCATGACAGATGGAACGATGGGTATGCTTCCTTCACGGACACTTCTGCTGACACAGTCTGCAGTCTGTGTCCAAAATAGCTAATGTGCTTTTAACCACTGAATGACACTTCTCTATTATAGAAAAACAAAGCAATTTTTACCAATGTTTGAACAAATGATGTATAAAATGAAAGAATAATTTGTTTTTATAGCTCTCTGCCAAGCTCCATAGCAGGCTGCCCAACCTGCAAACAATTTATTCTGTAAGAAATGTCACTAAATAATGACAAGGACTCACAGGTCAAATGGATTTACATTATATAATTTAAATGTCATTCCAGGAAGACCTGATGGCATTTTTGAACAAATAATCTCATTTATTTTTGAAGCTCTAAGCTTCAACAAGTTAATTACTGTTGAACTAATGAGTAAACTGAGCATTATAATATAACGTGTGAACATTTGCTTTATCTACACTTCAAAAATTTATAGAATTATGCAAATGCCACAAAATGATTCATTAAATATAAAAGAGGCTCACTGGCATTTAAGGTCTGAACTTAACCTACATCATATTTAAAATATACTGTAATTTTTTCTGCTTTGATTAAATGTGAAGGAAGTCTGGTCCATTTTTTCAGGCCCATTGAGAAAATATTGCACATGCAGGCTTCATCACTGGAAAGAAACTATTTCTAGTGAAAATCTCCTATAGCCAAGTAGGTAAAATGTCACACTTCAAAAGAGTCAGTCTATCTGAATTGCACAATGTCCAAGAAATGTTTCAGGGGCTAAAAATGAAACACTCTAAGGATGCAGAGGAACAAGGTATGAACTAACAATTGCTGTGACATTTGGCCTTGAAGTAAATGTGCTTCCTAGTCACACATAAAACCTATGAAAGTTCCACAGGGTTCTGCTGAAGGAGAAACCAGAAAGTAAAACAAAAAAGGCAGGTTTTTAATCTTCATATTCAGGAAAAACATCATTAGCAAAAAGGGGTTAATGTGAACACGTACACTTAAATTTACTGGAAAATAGGGCATGCTGCACCTCACTATAACATGAAAGGCAGGCATCCAGGCCCGTGAACACACAGCTGGGGCTGTGGAAGGCATGGGGGGATGACGTCCTAGTTCTCACAGGGAAGACGCTGGGGGCCTGACTGCAACAAAGGGTCCTCACTGATTAAAGAAGAATTTAATCTTCAGGCATCAAGCCCTAGCATCAAGTACATGAGGCAGACTGGGAGATGGTGGTAGCTTCTTCTGAACACTTTGCACAAGAGTTGCCCCATGCTGAAATAGAGAGGCATTTGTCTTCCTGAGTTTCTTCAGGTCACTGTTTCTTGTTCTGACTCATTCTAGGGGCCGGGCAGCCATCTGGCAAGGGAAGCTGTGCCCTGACCCCAAAAGATGCTGTCATGCCCGCCCTGACAAAGGACAGATGTGAGCATATCACTCTGGCTACCTCAGAGGAGCAGCAGACAGGACGGAGAGGAGGCGTCTCTCGGCAGCAGTGCTGGGTGGGACCAGAGGCCCAGCTGCTGCCTTCAGACAATTCCCAACAGGCTTTCAGATACACTCCATGAATCCTTAGCCCACAACCTCTCCTCCAGCTCAGCTCAGACCTACTAATGTCACCAACACTGTGTGATTAGTCAAGGTAGCAGAGTCAAAGGAGAAGGGCATAGTTTATGTTTAAAAACAGAAGAAGTCAGGACAGGTTAGACGAATAGTGAAGTGCATCTGCTTGTGTTTGGAAATGAAGCCTCGACCAGAGCTGATTTAAATGTTGATTTAAACAAATGCATTTTGTGTCTAAACAGACCCTATTTTGACATACATTCATCATCACTTAAGCTTATTTCACAAACATGCCTAGCAGCTATTTTTGCAAAAACAATAATTTAGATTTGAAGACTTTGAAGGGAAAACAGGCAAGATTAGATCACAATGGAACCATTTTTGGGGGAACAATACAAATCCTTCAGTTGCTGAGATTTTTAAAAAGTGAAAAGAATAAGTCTACATACAGGGAGAAGAACTGTTAATAGAAGGAGAATGTAAGAACAAAGCCCACTTTCCCAAAAGCAGACTAAAAGATTATCTTCTTTACACATGGAATAAACTCTCATCCATAATTTTTCAGAACCACAAATGTTATTTTAAATAACCTTTGTGAGCGAAAGTATGAAAATAAAATGTACAATAAAGTACATTAAATGCACATAACTTGGCTGTCTGACACAGTCAAAGGTAACTCCACTAGAATAAAATCTTACTGACACTACAATTAATTCCTGAAAGATTGGGAAGTGGAGCTGGGATGTTTATAATGCCAATCCAAGTAGATCCAGAAGGTATGCCACCTTTGGGACTCTATCAGAGTGGGCACCCTACACCACTCCTACCTATGGTGCAATTTGAAAAACAGAAAACATCAGCCTCACCTTCAGATGCGCGTGTCATAAATTTCCAGTTGACTGTAGCTAATGCAAAAGTAATTAGCTTTTCTTTATAGGAATAAGCCTTTTTTCTCTTATACAATAAATACTGAAGGAATTATTTACTCTATAATTGTCTGCCATGATTTAAAGTTAAATAAGTAAATAAAGATAAAGCACTGCTTCATACTCTCAGCACTGGAAATATATGAAAAATTATACTCATTGCATCTAGTCAAATCCAGTCCAACATTGGGACCAAAGCCACATATATATTTTAGATACAAATCTCTATAAAACCCATATATTGTACTCAAGAGGCCCAAGCTATCAAACATTTACCATCGCTTAATACACAAGCAGTGCTAAACTGTACTGGTTAGTAAACATCAGTCACGAGCAAGTGCCAATATGGCTACTAAAATTCTAAGTGATGGAGACAATACAGCCAATGCTTTCAGAATATGCCACATAAGATTTGCAACATCTATTTATGTGTAAATAATGACACTGCTGCTTTTTGGCTATAAAATAGGGAAATACAGCATTACAGGGCACAGGAATGCTGCTTGGAGTAAAAGAGTTAATTTTTGCTGGTGGGAGGTGGGTTTCATTAACGAAACTTTGAAAAACATGAATCTCATTCTGCTGCGGAATGCTGAGGTGAAGCAACCGTGCAGGCAAAAATAAAAACCAATATAACACGAAAGCATTATGATGTTCGCGGAAGGAAAAGCTCTAGCTTTTGTATTTTAAATTTTCTCTAGGCCTAATCTTGGGCAATATGATCAGTTAAAATGAAGTCTGCACTGAGCTAACATGACTCTAATTAACTGTAGTTTACTGTATAATTTTTAGATGATTAACAAGGAAAGAATACTTTATGTGTCAGTATTAACAGAAAATTTGAAATGCTATTAAAGTGAAGGAAATGCTAAAGATAAAACCGGCAGAGAACATAAAACTTTATTTCCACTGCTGCCGCTGATCTGAAACACATCCTCCGATTCTGTTTCCCTCTCTATACCGGTACTTCCCCTTTTTCACAGGACTGTGGTTAGAGAGGACATTTCTTGAATGGAAAGAAATTATTTTCAAGTATAGAATTTTAAAGAAAATTTTGAGAATGAATGTGTCTTCAGAATTAGATTCAGAAAGAAAAAACCCCAAAAAACCAAAAACCAAATGAGGCCTACAGTGACTCTTAAAAAAGGCACTTTAATTTTTAAAGGTTAAAAAAAAAAAATCCTCTTACTTAATCCAGTTCATCAGCTCCACTGTATCTGGATCATAGAATTCTCTCAACTCGGAGAGTTCATCCATCATTCCTGGCCAGAACTGAAATTAAAAACAAAACTAAACAAAAACAAAATCCACCCCCAGACCCACAACTATCACTAAAATTAAAGTGAAAAAGGAGAAACTGCACATAACTTGTGAACTACGTAAACTCAGTAACTGGAATAGTAGAACTCCTTCACCTCTGAGGTCAACCCTTCTAAGTGTAAAGTGAGATAAAGTCTGAGAAAAGTTCCCCAAATCATTTTGAGCTGCAGCTAATTAGAAGTACTGGTGTTGCCAACTTTAAAAACTGAGCTTTTATTTTACACTAACAAAAATGCTGTTGTATGTGTGTTAATATCTAGTAAAACATTAATTTGGATATGATAGGAGTGGCAACCATGAGAAAGTTCACAAGATATGAGAAAAATGTGACTAACTAACTTCATGTATTTATCTTTAAATGCAGAATGTACCCTTAGGAATACAGAATCTCATTTTATCCTCACAATTCCTCAGGGAGAAAGATGACGCAGAAGGCATTATAACCATGAATATCTGTCCTTCATTTTTCTAGTTTAGACGCCTCGGCTCAGAGAGATAGATAACCTGACTTGCTCAGATCAGACTGGCAGAGTCACAACTAGAAACTTTTCATTGTGTGCTATGGTGAGTATATTGTTTGTACTAGAAATCTGGACAAATGGTTTGATGAATATTAATATAATTACAGGGACAAAGGGAGAGAAGAATATTTGAAAGAAGGGTGGTCCAGGAAAACCTGGTACATCTGAGTATTATCTTTATGCCTCTGGTGCCTCCTACTCAACATGAGTTACTTAAGCTATGAAAATATAATGCAAAAATACACACTGAATCCACTGCTTTCGTATTATAAGTTATGTTTAATTCAACGATTAATTAAATGTTCATTGTTTTATGAAATGGCAGTTACCTAAAAAGACTTAATCATCTAAATACATGCTAGGGTGAACTACAGAACTCATGACCTATATTGAAACAGAAGTCCAATAATAATGTATCTATACTTCGTTCATGTTGTAAATGGAAATTTTCTATTTAAGAACCATTAACTAGAACCAAAGTAGCACCTGACTGGTCTGTGGCTGTTTTTTTAATCCCCATCACTTTCTTATCTTCTTATCATCTCATCTGTGGCCATTTTTACTGTTCATTCATATCTGGTCTCCTGGGTGGGTAAATCAGGAAAATTGTTGGTGATGGAAAATCAGGTGTCTGCACTACTAATCCTATGTTTCAGAAGAGATGTAATAAAAATTACTGATTAAATGATAACATTTGTAAGACTTCAATTACCCATTGACCCTATTAATTTTGATAATAGAATACCAACTTTTAAATGATATTTTAATTATTTTGGTATAAAACATTTTGAAACCTCTGAATTCAACAATTATCAGATATTTTTCTAGTTTGAAAGTTGCTGTTGTTAATTCCGAAAATGTTACAATCTAATAACACAGTCTTATGGTAAACTTCTTAAACAATGTGTGAAAAAATGCCAAATTAACTAAATGCTGTTGGCTAAATGATCAGCAGTAGTTTATATGAGACTTCAGATATCCAAGTAAGTGAATTAACATGAGGGCAATGATTTTATTAAACTCTTGATTTTTGAGTGAAGACTAGCACATACTTTTCCCTTTAAAAGAGGATTATCCTAAGCAGACATAGAGCAAAATAGGTACTATTAACAAGAAAATTTGAAATCCTCATTACAAGTGCTATGTAAATAAACTTAAATCAGACTTTGAAATATTAGTTCCTATTTCTTACAGATAAATCTGTTCAATAGTTGGAAAACATTCAGTTTCAGGGTAACTGCTAATATACTTAAAATCTTTATTGTCTTTGTGATTTTGTATTTTACAAGTTCTGAGAAGCTGAAATATGTAAATTAAACTATTTTATACAGTGAAAGCTGGATGCATCAGGATTTCTCCTGAAGTCCAATACTGAGCGAGGCCTGGCCACCTGTCTTTGGAAGGATTCTTCAGAATTACTACTATCTGTCGTGTGTGTGTGTGTGTGTGTGTGTGTGCATGCTCACACATACACACACAAACACACTCAGTCATGTCCGACTCTTTGCAACCCCTGGGCAAGAATACTGGAGTGGGTTGCCATTTCCTTCTCCAGGGGGTCTTCCTGACCCAGGGATTGTACCCACGCCTCTTGCGTCTCCTGCATTAGCAGGCGGATTCTTTACCACTGCGCCACCTGGGAAGCCCACGAACTGTCTTACTCAGAATATATCTACAAAGACTTCCTAAGGAAAGGATGGTCTTTTCAGTGCCATCATTGGTTCTTCTCTGGCAATGGTTCTCAAGAGGGGTGGTGTTGGGGGATTCTGCCATACTGTAAAGGGACGTTTTGCAGTGTCCACAAGTGTTTTCATTTCTGACAGTCACACCTGGAGGCTGGTGCTATTAGCATGTAGTGGGTAGAAGGTGGGGATGCTGCCAAGTGTCCTAGAACGCACAGGACAGCCCTTAAGTCACAGAATTATCTTATCTGGACAAAGTGCCCCCAGTGCTGCCGCGGAGAAGCCCTGTCCTACCGAGGGGGTTCTCAAGTGTGAGGGTGCGACAATGTCCCCTGGAGGGCTGGTTGCACCCGGCTCCCTGGGCCCCCCTCCCAGAGCTCCTGACGCGGGAGGTCTGGAGCGGGACCCAAACATCCGCAATTCTAACAAGTTCCCAGGTGATGCTGATGCTGCCTGTTTATTTCTTCTATTATGTCCTTCCTCAATTTTGTCCAGAACAAAAGACTTTAGTCCTCAAGTAGCTTTAAAAAAAAATCAACAAATTTTCAAATAAATATCTGAGACATCAAGGAACTCAGCCCCACACAGAGCAGTGGGAGAAAAGACTGCTGTGGTGTGTGTCTTTAGTGGTGAGTCAAGAATGAAGGTGAGCTGAATCTTTTCTGTGCTCTATGCCTGAGAATCAATGTGTAAAGATAAAGTTACCTCCTTCGTCATCACACTTATACTCTACTTAATCCTTAGTTGTTGCTTTCCAGATGTTTTTAAGAAGTTTCATTTACTTACAGTAGAGCAATAAAATTCCCAGAGGCAAGGTGGCAGAAATGATCTATTTCTATGTTTGCCAGTATCTGGGAATTGGCACAGTGGTCTGCCTATAATAGCAAATGTTTTGGTAGACAGGAACATGATATAACATAATTTTTTGAAATATTTACAACAGAACTGTCCAATACAGTGATTATCAGACACTTTTTTCTTAGCCTAAAACCTTTGCTTCAAATAAAATCTAACATGAAAATACAAGCAAATAAACCCAGAAGCTGAGCTGCCAAAGCTGATCTTTTCTGTGGGAGAGTCCCCCCGCCTCCCGCCACCTCCTTTAGCTATCCTCCGAAATCAGAAGCTATACACAGGAGACTTTGAGATCTACTGTTCTAACTTAAAGTCTGAAGAAAAAAAAAAAATCTAAACTTAAAAAATATCTAAGTTTTTTTTCTTTTAAAAAGACAGGGTAAGAGCTCAATTGGATAAAACCATCCAAGTTCCCCACCCAGGTAACAATTCAAGCCTCTAAATTTCAAAGATGTGAAAACACAGACTCGTGGTCTTTTATGGAGGAGTCTCAGAACTGAAACACAGTTAATGCTGTTTCAGAAATCAGTCAACTGAGAATATGAAGAATTTCTTTACTTCCTGCCGAAACTGAAGGACAGATCACAAAGCTAATCTTAGACTGTATTTATATGTGCTCAGTCCTCTTACGCAGATGATTTTAAGAATCTAATAAAGTGTGTAGGTTAAAGTAAGATGCATTTTAAGATCTTACTCTATCAAAAGTAGGTAATGGGGAAAACTAACTTATCTCAAAATAGGTCTGAAAACATCTTTATTTTCAGAGTTTGCATCAGCTGAATAGTAAGTCATAACCAAAAGTAATTAGAATAATTAAACTGTAGTGTTTCTTGCTATAATGTTTTTATCTGTCAAACCCCTTTTTGGGAAGTACATCACTTTTCTTATCAATGTCAATTGCCATAAGAAACTAAGCAGATATGTGTAAGCTCTGCAAACCACTCTACTTGCCAATGACACCAAAGTACACTGAGTCAAAGCAATTATTCTGCTAAATAAAGACAAGAATGAGGACAGTCTTACCTTATAGCACAGATACAGCAGTATTAATATCGGTATTGAATATCGCATTATACATATCTATATAAGAAAGACATTATTTAGATTACAAGTATTTGGAATACTTTTGCTTTGTAAATATATTATTAAAAAAAAAAAATATATATATATATATAATCTAACAGGGCATGAATCTCCGATAGGCGAAAAAAACTGAGTCAATCATTTGTAAGGTATTTGTAGCTTCCACCATATTGCCACCTAGTGAATTTATAGGGCAGAACAACCCAGAACTGCACTTACGGGCTATCAATCATTACCATACTCTTATTAGTAATTATGTACAGATTATATATTATAGTAATTAACAATAATAATAGTGATAACTCTAGATAATGGGATTACTGGTAATTTTTAATATTCCTTTTTGTGCTTTTCAGTATTTCCAAATTCTGTATAATGAACATATCTAACTATGAAAAAAAATGATTTAGAAAATAAAACTAAAATTAAGCAAAAAATTATTTTAAAATGATTCCTTATAATGCAGGGAACCCAAAGCTGGTCCTCTGTGACAACCTGGAGAGATGGGATGGAGAAGGAGGTGGTGGCGGGGGCTTCAGGAGGGAGGGAGGGGACACATGTCTACCTGTGGCCAATTCATGCTGATGTATAGCAGTGGCCATCACAATATGGTAAAGTGATTATCCTCCAATTAAAATAAATAAATAAAAAATCATAATATATCAATTATTTTAGTTTTAAATTTTAGTATCCATTTTATCAAACTGATACCTAGACAACTCTTGGTAAAACAACAGAATTGATAATGAAAGACATACTGAAAGTCGTAAAAATGAAATGGAAAAAGAGATAGCACTGACCCTCTTTGGGTTATAAAGATGGATCAACTTCAGAAGTAACTCCCATATTTCAGGGCTGCATAAGCCAAATGACGCAAATACACACATATGGGATGTCCAGAGGTACTTCATTCTGGAAGAATACAGGCAGGCAAAGGTCAACAGTGCTAACTGTATAGAAACCTGAGACAGCTGTAAAGGCAGCTATATTATTTGTGATCATAGAACTTACTAAAACTATGCAGAAACCGTCTGCCAAGGGGTTAGTTATTAATTCCATTGCCTTTTGAGAACCATCATATAAGTAAAAATAGAGGAATATTTGGTAATTAGAACTGGTTTCAAATGGTATTTTGTACTGGGAGAAGACAATAAATAAGGACATTTTTATGGGAACCATAATTATTAAAGAAGATGATTATCAGTTTCCAAATTACATTGCTAAACTATGTCAGGTAAAGAGTGGTCATAAAAAAATAAATAGATAAGACAAAAATACCTCATTGTACTCAATGCCAAGAATCCAAACAGAATCGTATGTATTAAATTGTAGGCAGTTTCTGGTTTCAGGCCAATTGTGTACTTTCCCATTTTACACATGGATTGCTGACTGGTAGAATCACTGGATAAAACAGCACATATACAAAATTAGTACTTAATTTTAATTCAGCTAAATCTTTGTTAAAGAAGAAGATATAAGAAAGCTATGCCTTCATATATTTAGAAATGTTTTATTTCCCTAAAATAAAGTGAATCAGCTCTTATCAATTTTGAATTTGTTTATGAGGCTAAAAGTGTCATAATATAAATGTACTAATATTAGAGTATCTAAAATTGAATAAATTTCACTTTAATTTAAGCAAAACCTTAAAGTCCTTCAATCCCTTCGATTATAAGAGACAGCAAAGAAACTTTGGAATCACTGAAACTAGAAGAGATCTTCAGATATGTTGTACTCACTCATATTTTTCTAGTTTTTACAAATAGGAAGTAAAAATATATCTTGGAATTCAGTAGTTTTATGAACCAATGATCACATTCTTAACCTATCACAATATCTCATTACATATGTCTAACATTTTTAAAATCAAATATGGCTACATTAAAATGACTGCACCCATAAAATTAACAATAATCCTTTAACATCACCTAACACCCAGTTCATGTTCTAGTTTGTTACAAAAGCTTTTTTTCAGGCAGTTTCTTTGAGTCACGATCCAAAGCTTTCATATTGCATTTCAGCAATGTCTCTTTTAAATTATCTTCCAATCAACAGAATGACTCCCTCCTCCTGACTTTTTAAGGGCAATTTACCTGTTGAAGAAAATATATCATTTGTCCTATAGCTATTTCCACCTTCTGGATTTGGTTGATTGTCTCCTTGTGGTGCCATTTAATATATTTCTCTATTCTCACATTTTTGATAAACTTTTAACTAGATCTAGAGGTTAATTATCAGAGTCAAGTTCATATATTTTGGCAAGTACATTTCATGAGGGTACAACGTATTCCATACTGCATCACGTTGGAAAGTATGTACTGTCTGGTTATTCCTACTCGAGTGATGCTGAGATGGATGAGTGCGTTCAGATTTGCACAATTTGTTGTCAAGGGGAAAGGGAAACGACAAGTAATGGCTGCCAGTTTAGGATAAAGATAATACTTCCATAAAGGCTCCACTTATCCTTCATACAAATCCAGTAGGCTTGGATACGTACAATGCTTCTGTATAACTACCGACCTGTTATTTCCTGGAATTCTCTTTTCACAACCCTAGATACATAAGAAAATGAAAATGATACTCTGTGATAATTTTCACCACTGGTGATATTCTTTACCTAAACATTATGTATCACAACCCAAACTCTGGCTTCCATTGACACTTCCATTGACACTAAAAGATTACTCCAGACAAGAGCATACACTTTCATCCTCCCTTGATACTTGGGAGAATTCGGCAACACCTCTCCCAGTCCCTGCAACTGAGCCAGAAAGCTCAATTAATTCTGTGAACATAGAACGGGGTGCCCCTTTCAGTTATATAGTGCACACTAAGGTAGATGTGCTGCATAAACGTAATAGTACCATCCTTCCTAGTACCAGAAGGCAGGAAAACTTTAAATACTTGGTGGTGATAATATATCCTTCAAATTACTTGGACATTAATTCACATTAAGACACTGTAATTCTTAAGAGACTTTAATTAATGTAGTGCTTTCCTCTAATCAAGTCCTAATATCCCTACCTGGTAGATGAAGATGCTCTAAAATCTTTATCTATAAACATATACCAAATCAGCTTCCAGGGACGGCTCACAGATTCACATTGAGCATGGCAGACATTTTCACACCACACTGCAGGCCCACTGAACTTCCTGCTTTGCATGCAGTCTAGAGTCCTGTCGACACTTGATGTGTCTGGAA
The DNA here is from genome assembly GCF_033118175.1 of Dama dama. Taxonomy (NCBI): domain Eukaryota; kingdom Metazoa; phylum Chordata; class Mammalia; order Artiodactyla; family Cervidae; genus Dama; species Dama dama. Next base: position 47,839,359 of record NC_083684.1, on the reverse strand, counting down.
TAATATTAAATTACACTGTCTAGAATAATTTCCATCTATTTTCACAGGGCTAAATTTTTATCTTGGGCTCGGTATAAAAAGAACACTTCTGAAAGATACTAAAATAGTTTATAGTCAATGAAATATCTTCATGGTTCAATGTTGCTTCATTCTTAATAATCATAAAACACCTCAGCTGAGCTGGGCTCACTGTAATGACTTTCTCCCAGCCAGCTCTTGGCGGCTGTGAATCAGCTCACCAGCACCTTAATTGGCAAGGTAACTACACAGAAAAAGGGCTTCCTTCTGGGCTTCATTACATTTTCACAAATGACAGCAGCTTCAACTTCTTACACTTAATTTTCTTTCAATTTAACAGGGATAGTAAATGCAAAAACCTCCATCAGCTTGATAGGTGGGTATTCCATAAGTTTTTAAAAGGTCTTCATACTCCCTGACTTTTTCTTTTAAGTAGGTTAGCAGATTGCTAAGTTTTAAAAAACTGTCAATTAATACTTTAAGACTTTTAGTAGACGTTAATAATTACGGTCCGTTCCAACTTCATAAGCCCTTAAACAAGATGCAACAAAACAGTGGTTTGTAAACCAATAATAATACCTGCTAATGATAGCTAAAGCCAACAAAATACACACAAGACACTAAGTACTTTATGTAACTTTAACTTCTCTCTCACAGAGCCTTGATGGGTAAATACTCTTAGTGCTCTCCTTCTATAGAAAGGGGAATGGAAATATGGAAAGGTTATGTAACTGGCTCAAAGATCACATCATTCCCAAGTGTGTGGGCCACGACTTCAACCCAGAGCTGGGTGCAAGACATCCACTGCCATTTACTGTCTCTTCACTGTTCCACCCTTAACAACTGAGAGTCGAGTCCATGCTAACCTGGGCATGTTCTCCCTTTAAGATGACTGTACTCTGTTCTGTATCTTATGCTTTGATTTTTCAATTTAGCAATTTTTCTGCAACACAGAACAAGCTCATTAAAGCACAAAATTAGATTTCTGAAATATGCCATACCTGAGATTACGGAAGGCCACAGCTAATGCTGCAGTCACTGTGATGGACAGAACAAATATATAAGCATAAAAAAGCAGAGTATCTGAAAGTCTTTCAAATGTATTAAAAGGTAGAAGGCCAAATGCTTCTTCACACAGGTATAGGTTTGCATCAAAATCTCTAGGAAATAAAAGGAAAGCAAAGTATTTAATTCAATACAAGATAAGTAAACCTCACATTTTTCCTCAAAACAAGCCTGAAATGAAAATAATAACTGATAACTTACATTTTAAAGACTCTGCTGATTTAATATAAAAAACAAACACAGACTTTAAATTTAATCATACCTTGTTGCTCCAAATCCAAATTTTGCCTTCAGAAATTTAAATATGTGTTCGTCTGACTTGAGGTTAAGAATTTTCTGTCAGGGAGGGAAAGAAAACGAAAGTTGCTAATTAGTTCCTTATACATTGTTTTCTGATAATTTCCCATTGAACACACTTATTCAGTGTCCCATTTCATAGGCGTGTATGTGTGTATGTGTAAAATTAGAAAATGTTCAAAACAATTCTTAGAATCAAGAAATTCGAAAGCTGGATTTTCTTTTTTTTAAAAAAAGTGTTTTAGTGAAGTAGTTGATTTACAATGTTGTGTCAGTTTCCGGTATACAGTGAAGTGACTCTGTTATACATACATACATTTTTTTCTATTATGATTTGCTACAGGATATTGAATATAGTTCCCTGCACTATACAGTAGGACCTTGTTGTTTATCTGTTTTATATGTAGTAGTGTGTATCTCAGAGTCGGACACGACTGAAGCGACTTAGCAGCAGCAGCAGTGTGTATCTGCTAATCCTAAGCTCCTAATTTATCCTTCCCTGAACTCCTTTCCCCTTTGGTAACCATAAGCTTGTTTTCTATGTCTGTGAGTCTGTTTCTGTTTTGTAGATAAATTCATTTGTATCATATTTTAGATCCCATATGTAAGTGATATGTAATACGTGTCTGTCTGGGTCCGATTTACTTCACTTAGTATGATAATCTCTAGATCCATCCACGTTGCTGCAAATGGCATTATTTTATTCAAAAGCTGAGCTTTTCAAACTCTCTTTCTTCCTGTTTTTTTTTTTTTTTTAGCAGAATCACTTTTGCAAACAAAAGCTAGGCTTAAGTTCAATATGCAAAATAGATAAAAGATGAGGTTCTTTGGTTTCAGGGAAAGCGAGATGGCTGAAGCCCCAGTGAGTACAATTTTTTAAATCAGAAAACCGATAATATCATGATCTGAAACCTCAAACAGGAACATAGTCCACAAATCCTACTTTGCTGATGTAAGACTCATTCACTCAAAGATAATTCAAGACACAGCAGTAACCCTCAATGGGTGAAGAGACAAATGCCAGTGTTTATCATTAATGAGTATAATTTTAACTCACATTATTTTATTTGTAATTTATGGCTTACAAAAATTCATACAACATAAATGGGTAAAGAAATTATATCTGAAGAAAAATGAAGATAGAAAAAAAGATATGATTAATCCAGAACTGAGGTTGGTACACAAAACATATTCACTAGATATGAGCCACAAATCTGGACTCAAGCATTCTAGCAGAAAATGCAAAGGAGGAAATAAAAGCATTTATGCTCCTCACAGGGTCATAAGATTAAAACAAACCAGTTGCTTAGAAGAGATCCTTATGGTCTTAAAATTGAGACTCAAGAGAAATTTTGCCCATGGGTATATTAAAAACAGTGAGCAGTCTCAAAGAGTATCTCTTCCTAATTCTTCTCATTAGGTGGCTGGCAGAATGTCAAGTGCAATTCAATAGACGTTATTTTTTTGGGGAGTCAAAAAACAGTGGTCCAGATATGCGGCTCTCTCCTGGTTTCATCCAGACACAGATAACTGAACATCTCGGGTGGTGAAATGAACAGACTGCATAACTTACAGCCAAACTTTCAGAAATGCTGATTGTTCTGCTCAAATATGTTTTTGGTGAGTACTGACTGATATGGAGTTTAAGGACATAGTGACAAGGACCTGGAGTAAAGGTGTTTAATGTAGCTGGCTGAGTGAAGGGTCTTTTTTCTTTCTTTGACAGTCAACAGACAGGGGGAGGGACTGTCATTTTCCTAGAGGAAGGGTCTGTCCTGGGTCCAGCCTTCCCAGAGGGGTGAAATCAGCTCCATCAATCAAAGTGGCTCTGAAAATAAAGCTAGTTTATTTACGAACTTAACCCAATAAAAATCATGTCATTAAAAAAAAAAAAAATCATGTCATTTTTTTTTTTAGTACCATAGTACAGAAAACTATCCCTAAAAAGTAGATTTTTTAAATTTAGAGAAATGCTTGTTAAATGCTTTTAAAGCTGAGTTTTTAAAAAAGTTTAAGAAACTCAAAGGTGGGTTCAAAGTAGAACATGTTAAAGAGTGAATAGAAATCAAGGACTAAAATAAAGAAAACAATCCTGTTACTGAAACACAGGTAAAACTGAGTCTGTTTAAAGTAAAACTAGTAACTCTTCAGTAATGTTAAATATATCATTTTATTAACATACCTTAATAATGTTGTTGAGAAAAAGTGTCAAACATAACACGAAAAATAAATGTAACAACAGTTTCCCAAGTCTATTAAGGAAGTTTCCAGTTTTCATATTTTTCTAGAAATTAAGAGTTAAGTTTTAATTTTTTAATATTCATTTAACTTCACAAACATTTAAAATGAGATTACTTAAAAGATTTAAAACATTGAGTCATGCAACATACAGAGAAAATATAACCTAATTTTCATGCGGTAACATTGCTTAAAATTTGTTATTTTCTAATAGTAAGTGAATCACTTAATAATAAGCACCATATGATGAGGAATGTATCCGAGTCCTTTCTATTTTAAAAACCTCTTTGAAAAAAAAAAAAGATCTCTTCAACCAGAGTATGGAGTGAGCTCCTTAGAAGGTACTCAGCTCATACTGACTGAAGAAATCTTTTGATGATTTATCCACTGAATTGTATGTCACAGACTATAACCCATTAAATAAAAACACCAGCATAAAAAATAAATTGTACTCTTTGATATATAATAACTTTATTATAACACTCAAATAACTTTACAGATTATCAAATATAATAATTTCTAAACAATTCAAAGATGAGTTATAATTCATTTCTAATTAAAGTTAAAAGGATAAATGAGATGTACAGTTTCTAACAGTCAGCTAAAAGCCTATTCATTAAAATCTTTGTGAGGACTTGTCCATAGCAATTCTCACTCAAAAGACTAGTAAGAAAAAGGATTTATTCTTCCCCAAATGGAAAACAAAACAGCTTCTTGATTTAAAGGTGATTATGAGAAATGTTTCTCATATGCTTATGAGACAGAGAACAGGCTTTGCAACATTATTAAGGAAAAGACAACTAACTCAAATTTTATGTAAATTTAAGAAATTTTAATTGTATAATAAAGTCAAAGATCAGGTGAATGTCAAATATGTTATTCTAGTAAGTGTCCCAAGGTATTTATTTATTTTGAACCTCAAATTCTCAAAACTGTTAATTTTAACTGACTTAAAAATCAATAATAATAATAATATAATATGTAAGAATGGGGGAGAGTGGTATTACTACTTCAAATAACAAGGTGTCCACCAACTTTAAAGACTGTGACAAACGTTCCCACAAGCAATAGGTTCTTCTCATTCTTGGGGTCACACTTGAAAAGTTAACATTTTTTTCTCTTTTATTTCAACTTTAAACCAATAGCATTCAAATAAGTATCTCTGGCTAATCCTAAATTTAAGTAAGACTCCAATTTTTTAGGAAATAATAATGTCAAAACAAAGGGATGATGACATATCAGAAAGCTTGAAAACAAATGCTATACCATGAAATTAAAATAATAATAATAATAATAATAATGCCCCTACTGTGATTTAGTGGGAGTTTGGTCATAAATTTTCCTTTGTATCCTATATGAAAACATGGTCCAATAAACCACACATTTTTTAAAAAGTTTAAGGACAAAACAAAAAGTCCTACCTGAAGTTTTCTTGCAATTAATACTGAAAGGTTGAAACTGATAAGCAATGATCCAAGAATCATGGAATTAAAAAACTGAAGAATGCAGACCAGGAGTAAGCCTGTGAGCTGTATACCATACAGCCACGTCACCTGCAGCAACCAGAGGTTAGGTGATGAAGCAGATTTTATCAGGGGACTCCCACATGCGATGGGTTGGTCCCTAGCCGAATACATCTCAAGTTATAAATAATGCAGAAAACACACCTAGCTTCAAGTAATACAATCTAAGAAAGGAAAATAAAACATTATACCTTTTAGTTATAGAACATTTTAAACTTTATAACATTAAGAAAGGAGATATATTGAAGTAGAGGAAGCAAACAATGGTACAAATAAATTCTAGAAACAGGCAAATGCTGTTAATAGCTTTCAATTTTCTTCTAAATTCCTTTATAGTTATGGTTTATATTTTATCATATTCTAACAATGAATAATTTAATGTATACATTATTTCTCAATCTTTTATTTCTCAATCTTCCCTAATGGTGTTGAACATCTTATCATGTGTTATTGAACCTTTAAATATCTTCTCTGGAGAAATATCTACCTAATCTTTTGCCTATATTTAACTGTTGAAAGTACTATAAGAATTCTTTATATATCCTGGAAATCCCTTTTCAAACACGTGATTTGCAAATTTTGTCGCCCATTTTGTAAGCTGTCTTTTTACTTTCTTGGTGATATACTTTGAAGTACAAAAGTTTTTAATTTTGATGAAGGCCAGTTTTTCTTCTTTTACATACTCGTGATTTTGTTGCTGTTGTTTAGTCGCTAAGTTGAGTCTGACTCTGTGACCCCCGGGGCTGCAGCACACGACCCCTCTGTCCTCCAGTATCTCATGGAGTTTCCTAAAATTCATATCTGTTAAGTCAGTGATGCTATCTAATGTGTCGTCCTCTGCCAGCCTTTTCTCTTTTTGCCTTCAGTCTTTCCCAGCACCAGGGTCTATTTTGGTGAGTCGGCTCTTTGCGTTAGATTGTCAAAGTATTGGAGCTTCACTTTCAGTCCTTCCAATGAATATTTAGGGTTGATTTCCTTTAGGATTGACTGGTTTGATCTCCTTGCAGTCCAAGGGACTCTCAAGAGTCTTCTCTAGCATTACAATTTGAAAGCATCAATTCTTCAGCACTCAGCCTTCTTTACAGTCCAACTCTCACATCCATGTGACTACTGGAAAAAGCATAGCTTTGACTATACAGACCTTTGTTGGCAAAAGGATGTTTCTGCTTTTTAATACGCTGTCTAGGTTTGTCACAGCTTTTCTTACAAGGAAAACGTGTCTCTCAATTTCATGGCGGCAGTCACTGTCCACAGTGGTTTTGGAACCCAAGAAAATAAAATCTGTCACTGCTTCCACTCCCCCCCTCCCCCCACCCCGCTTCTATTTGCCATGAAGTGATGGGCCCTGATGCCATGATCTTAGTTGTTTTGAATGCTGAATTTCAAGACAGTGTTTTCATTTTCCTCTTTGATCCTCATCAGTTCAGTTCAGTTCAGTTCAGTTGCTCAGTCGTGTCCAACTCTTTGAGACCCCATGGACCACAGAATGCCAGGCCTCCCTGTCCATCACCAACTCCCAGAGTTTACCGAAATTCATGATCCTCATCAGGATGCTCTTTATTTCCTCTACACTTTCTACCATTACAGGGTATCACCTGCATATCTGAAGTTGCTGATATTTCTCCCGGAAAGCTTGATTCCAGCTTGGGATTCATCCAGCCCAGCATTTCACACGATGTCCTCTACATATAAGTTAAATAAACAGGGTGACAATATATAGGCTTGACGTATTCTTTTTCCAATCTGAACCAGTCCATTGTTCCATGTCCAGTTTTAACTGCTGCTTCTTCACCTGCATACAGGTTTCTCAGGAGAAAGGTAAGGTGGTCTGATATTCCTATCTCTTTAAAAATTTCCACAGTTTGTTGTGATCTACAGTCAAAGGCAAGCCATTCAATATCACAGTAATCCAAGTCTATGCCCCAACTAGTAATGCTAAAGAAGCTGAAGTTGAACGGTTCTATGAAGACCAACAAGACATTCTGGATCTAATACCCAAAACAGATGTTCTTTTCATCACAGGGGACTGGAATGCAAAAGCAGGAAGTCAAGAGATACCTGGAGTAACAAGAGTAACAAGCAAGTTTGGCCTTAGAGTACAAAATGAAGCACGGCAAAGGCTAACAGTTTTGCCAAGAGAATGCACTGGTCATACCAAACACCCTCTTCCAACAATACAAGAGATGACTCTACACATAAACATCACCAGATAGTCAATACCGAAATCAGATTGATTATATTCTTTGCAATTGAAAATGGACAAGCTCTATACAGTCAGCAAAAACAAGACCGGGAGCTGACTGTGGCTCAGATCATGAACTCCTTATTGCAAAATTCAGACTTAAATTGAAGAAAGTAGGGAAAACCACTAGACCATTCAGGTATGGCCTAAATCAAATCCCTTACAATTATACAGTGGAAGTGACAAATAGATAATAGATTCAAGGGATTAGATCTGAAAGAATGCCTAAAGAACTATGGACGGAGGTTCATAACATTGTACAGGAGGCGGTGATCAAAACCATTCCTAAGAAAAAGAAATGCAAAAAAGGCAAAATGGTTGTTTAAGGGAGCCTTACATATAGCTGAGAAAAGAAGAGAAGTGAAAGGCGAAGGAGAAAAGACATATCCATCTAAATGCAAAGTTCCAGAGAAGAGCAAGTAGAGATAAGAAAGCCTTCCTAAGTGAACAATGCAAAGATATAGAGGAAAACAATAGAATGGGAAAGACTAGAGATCTTTTCACGAAAATCAGAGATCCCAAGAGAACATTTCATGCAAAGATGGGCACAATAAAGGACAGAAATGGTATGGACCTAACAGAAGCAGAAAATATTAAGAAGAGGTGGCAAGAATATACAGAACTATACAAAAAAGATTTTAATGACCTGGATAACCATGATGGTATGATCACTCTCTTAGAGCCAGACATCCTGGAGTGTGAAGTCAAGTGGGTCTGAGGAACCACCACTACAAACAAAGCTAGTGGAGGTGATGGAATTCCAGTTGAGCTATTTCAAATCCTAAAAGATGATGCTGTTAAAGTGTTGTACTCAATATGCCAGCAAATTTGGAAAACTCAGCAGTAGCCAGAGGACTGGAAAAGGTCAGTTATCATTCCAATCCCAAAGAAAGGCAATGCCAAAGAATGTCAAATTACTGCAAAATTGCACTCATTTCACAGGTGAGCAAAGTCAAGCTCAAAATCCTCCAAGCTCGGTTTCAGCAGTACGTGAACTGAGAACTTCCAGATGTACAACTGGATTTAGAAAAGGCAGAGGAAACAAAGATCAAATTGCCAGCATATACCAGGTCATAGAAAAAGCAAGGGAATTCCAAAAAACATCTACTTCTGGTTCATTGACTACACTAAAGTCTTTGTGTGGATTGCAACGAAGTGTGTAAAATTTTTTAAAAGTGGAAATACCTGACCACCTTACCTGCCTCCTGACAAATATGTATGCAGGTCAAGAAGCAACAGTTAGAACTGAACATGGAATAAGAGACTGGTTCAAACTTGGGAAAGGAGTGCATCAAGGCTGTATATTGTTGCCCTGTTTATTTAAATTATGCAGAGTACATCATGTGAAATGCCGGGCTGGATGAAGCACAAACTGGAATCAAGATTGCTGGGAGAAATATCAATAACCTCAGATATGCACATGACACCACCCTTATGGCAGAAAGCGAAGAGGAACTAATGAGCCTCTTGATGAAGGTGAAAGAGGAGAGTGAAAAGGCTGGCTTAAAACTCAGCTTTCAAAAAACTAAGATCACGGTATCTGGTCCCATCACTTCATGGCATATAGATGGGGAAACAATGGAAACAGAGATAGACTTTATTTTCTTGGGCTCCAAAATCACTGCAGATGGTGACTGCAGCCATGAAATTAAAAGACACTTGCTCCTTGGGAGAAAAGTGATGACAAAACTAGACAGCATATTAAAAAGCAGAGACATTAATTTGCTGACAAAGGTCCATCTAGTCAAAGCTATGGTTTTTCCAGTAGTCATGTATGGACTACTGGATCATAAAGTTGGACCATAAAGAAGGTTGAGCACCAAAGAATTGATGCTTTTGAACTGTAGTGTTAGAGAAGACTTTTGAGAGCCTCTAGTACTGCAAGGAGATCAAGTCAGTCAATCCTAAAGAAATCAACTCTGGATATTCATTGGAAGGACTGATGCTGAAGCTGAAGCTCTAATCCTTTGGCCACCTGAGGCAAAGAGCTGACTTATTGGAAAAGACCTTGATGCTGGAAAAGATTGAAGGCAGTAAGAGAAGGGGATGACAGAGGACGAGATGGTTGGATGGCATCACTGACACAAGCTCTGGGAGATGGTGAAGGATAGGGAAGCCTGGCATACTGCAGTCCATGGGGTTGGAAAGAGTCGTACATGACTGAGTGGCTGAACAACAACAAGACAGCAGATTAAAGACAGAGACATCATTTTGCCAACAAAGGTCTGTATAGTCAAAACTATGGTTTTTCCAGTAGCCATGTATGGATTGTGAGAGTTGGACCATAAAGAAAGCTGAGGGCCAAGGAATTAATGCGTTTGAATTGTAGTGCTGGAGAAGACTCTGGAGAGTCCCTTGGACAGCAAAAGATCAAAGCAGTCAATCCTAAAGGAAATCAAGCCTGAGTATTATTTGGAAGGACTAAAGCTGAAGCTCCAATCCTTTGGCCACCTGATGTGAAGAGTCAACTCACTGGAAAAGACTCTGATTTTGGGAAAGATTGGGGGCCAGGGTTCAGATCCCTGTTCAGGCATCAAACGTTGGGACCAGACCAACAATGAACTGACCTGAGGGAAGAGTGCCACAGAAGAATAAAGAAAAAGAAGACTCAGAAATAAAGAAAAAGAAGACTCAGGGGTCTGATGCCATTTACAGGCAAAAGCCCAGATCCTAATCCTTGCATGTCTTTTATTGTTAACTTCTACTTCCTTGTTTATGCTCTAGAGATATCTGTTCTTTACAATCTCAGATCGGGGATAAAGATATACAATGCACAGTCCTCAATGTCAAGCCTTCAGGCCTTTCATGACTTTTGTTTAGCTCTTCCGTTAGTGACAACCTTTCTCAGCAACTCCCTCAAGGCTCTGGTTACGGGAACAGTCACTAATGGTTTTCCATCAGTCACATCAGTACTTCAACATCTTGTTTTCAAGATGTCTTTCCACGACATACTTTTTACTGCTCCCAGCCCTTCGTCTGGGGGTGATGAGAAAGTCATTCTTTTTCAAAGAAGCCCTGTTAATTATAGTACAAGCCTGTGCATAGCATATTCCCTACATAGGAAAAGGGGATGAAGACAGGAGGAGATGGTTGGAAGGCATCACCAACTCAATGGGCATGAGTTTGAGCAAACTCTGGGAGATAGTGAAGGACACAGAAGCCTGACATGCTGCAGTCCACAGTGTTGCAAAGAGTCAGACACAACTTAGTGACTGAACAACAACAAGGTGGCAGCTTGGTTATAATTGAGATGTTTCCTCTTTGATAATGTGAGTATGTAGTGCTACACATTTCTCTGTTAGCGCTGCTTTAGTTGCACCCCAAAAGGTTTGATGTGTTGCATTTTTGTTGTCACTGAATTCATTGTTTTCTCAAGGCTGCCTTTTTGACCCATAGATTATTTAGAAGTGCACTATGTAGTTTCCAAGTTTGTAAAGTTTCCTACTTTTTTGTATGATTTCTAGTTTGAATCCATTGATTTGTTAGGTAGTTAGAATAGGGAAAAGGAGTCCAAAATAGTGGTGGCTAAAAGACCTGGAAGGGAAAAGCCCGTGAAAATAGAACAAAGGAAGGTCCGAGGACCGGAGTGAGAACCTCAGGTAAAACAAACAACGCTCCTGGCTGGCCCAATTTACGTAAGACAGGCCCAGGGACAGAGAAACATATAAAAAGAGGAGCCAAAGCCCTCTTCTCTCTCGCTCTCTCTCCTGCACGATGGAGCGCTCTTCTCTTCCCGTCTTTGGATCGACGTGCCCTCACACCTCGAAGATGGATTTTCCTGCTATCATCTAAATAAAATAGAGCTGTAACACTGATTTATTTAAGAGCTATAACACTGGTCTGTCTAAGACCCAAGAGCTGTGACCCGCCAAGGGGGCTTCAATGTCCGTCGCTCCAAATTTTTGTTGTGATGAGACAAAGAACTGAGGAGCATACACTCGCCTGACAGATTCAATCCATTGGGTATTCTGCTGTTGTTGGGTGGAGTGTTCTATAAATGTTAGATCCTGTTGGTTGATGGTGTTGTTCAGTGCTATATCCTTAATGATTTCTGTCTGGTTGTCAATTATTGAGAGAGAGTTGCTGATGTTCTCAACCCTATTTGTAGGTTTGTCTATTTCTCCTTTTAGTTCTGTCAGTTTTTGTTTCATATATATTGTGGCACTGTTATTTAGTACATATGCATTTAGAGTTCTCATGTCTTCTTGGTAGATGAATACTTTTTTCAATATACAGTATTCTGGCAATTTCCTTTGTTCTCATGCCTACTTTATCTGATATTAATATAGCCACTCCTACTTTTTTTTTGGTTAATATTTGCAATGGTGTTATCTTTTCCAACTCTTTTAGTTTCAATCTTCCTATACTATTTGGTGTGAAGTGAATTTTTTATAGAAAACATTTTGGTTGTGTGTTTTTAATCTGCTTTAACCCATCTCTGTCTTCAAATTTTTCTATTTCATTGCTATGTGTGTGTTAGTAGCTATGTGTGTGTTAGTAGCTCAGTCATCTCCGACTCTTTGTGACCCCATGGACTGTAGCTCACCAGGCTCTTTTCTCCATGGAATTCTCCAGGCAAGAATACTGGAGTGGTGTGCCATTCCCTTCTCCAGGGGATCTTCTCAAGCCAGGGACTGAACCTAGGTTTCCTGCATTGCAGGCAGACTGTTTACCATCTGAGCCACCAGGGAAGCCCTAAATAATTGTTGCTATGCTAGATCTTAAAATCTGTCATTTTATCATTTGCTATTTGTTCACTCTGTTTTCTATTTGTTTTCTCTTTTCTGCCTTCCTGTGGGTTACTTGAACATTCTTTGAATTCTATTTTTACTTATTTATAGTATTTCTGAATGTATCTCTTTGTACAGATTTTTAGTGGCTGTTCTGGATTATTACATTATGCATTCTAACTTATTACAGTCTACTGGTGTAGACATTTTACCAGTTTGAATCAACTGTAGAAATTTTACCTCAATTTAAGTCCCTTTACTTTTCTCATTTACAACTGTCTTAAATATGTCCACTACATAGAGAACCATAGGCAATATTAGTAACTTTTGCTTCAGCTATCAAACATAATTTAGAACACTCAAGATCAGACAAGTTTATTATACTTAATTCATATTTTTGAATTAAGTAAAACTCAAAATTAAGGGAGCTACCCACTCCAGTATTCTGGCTTGGAGAATTCCATGGACAGAGGAGCCTGGTAGGCTACAGTCCATGGGGTTGCAAAGAGCTGGACATGCCTAAGCGACTTTCACAAAATAAACTTGCTTCATCTGGTTGCAAATTGGGAAAGGAGTACCACAAGGCTGTATCTTGCCACCCTCCTTATTTAACTTGTATGCAGAGTACATCATGCGAAATTTCGGGCTGGATGAAGCACAAGTTGGAATCAAGATTGCTGGGACAAATATCAATAACTTCAGATATGCAAATGACACCACTCTTATGGCAGAAAGCAAAGAGGAACTAAAGAGCCTCTTGATGAAGGTGAAAGAGGAGAGTGAAAAAGCTGGTTTAAACCTCAATTTTCAAAAAGCTAAGATCATGGCATCAGTTCTCATCACTTCATGGCAAATAGATGGGGAAACCATGGAAACAGTGACAGACTTTATTTTCTTGGGCTCCAAAATCATTGCAGGTGGTGACTGCCATCATGAAATTAAAAGACACTTGCTCCTTGGAAGAAAAGCTATGACCAACCTAGACAGCATATTAAAAAGCAGAGATATTACTTTGCTGACAAAGGTTGACGTAGTCAAGGCTATGGTTTTTCCAGTGGTCATAAAGAAAGCTGAGCACTGAAGAATTGATGCTTTTGAACTGTGGTGTTGGAGAAGACTCTTGAGAGTCCCTTGGACAGCAAGGAGATCCAACCAGTCCATCCTAAAGGAGAGCAGTCCTGAACATTCATTGGAAGGACTGATGATGAAGTTGAAGCTCCAATACTTTGGCCACCTGATGAGAAGAACTGACTCCTTAGAAAAGACCCTGATGCTGGGAAAGACTGAAGGCAGAAGGAGAAGGGGATGTCAGAGGATTAGATGGTTGGATGGCATCACCAACTTAATGGACATGAGTCTGAGCAAGTTCCAGGAGTTGGTGATGGACAGGGAAGCCTGGTGTGCTGCAGTCCATGGGGTTGCAGAGTCAGACATGACTGAGTGACTGAAGTGAACTGAATTAATATTTTTATTTTTAATTGCCTTTTATTTGTTCTTGATGTCCCAACATTTCTCCTTTTATCATTTCCTTCTGTTTCAAGAACTTCGTTTACCATTTTTTAAAAACAGTAGATCTGTTGGCAAGAAATTCTGTTAGTTTTCCTTCATCTGAGAATGTTTTGCTTCCTCTGTCTTTCCTGAAAGATATTTTGGCTGGTATAAGACTCTGGGTTGACCACTGTTTTCTTTCAGCACCATGGTTTCTGATGAGAAATCCACTGTCATTCAAATTGGTTTACCCCTATCAGTATCATTTTTCTCTGACTGATTTCACAGAAAAATCTTTAGTCTCCAGAAGTTGGATTATGATGTATCTTGGCATTGATTTATTTGGTTTACACTATTCGACATTAGCTCAACTTCTTGATTATGTAGGTTTTCCCAAATATGTAAAGTTTTTGATCATTCTTTCAAAAATGTATTTTTTCACATACTTTTTTCCAGTTTGACACTCCTTCTCTCCTATTGGGTTTCTGATTACATGAATTCAAGTTCTTGCTATGGTCCCACAGGTCTCTGAGGTTCTGTTCACTTCTTCCAGTCTATTTGAATGTTCAAATTAGTTAATTTCTAAATTGTCCTATCTTCAAGTTCACTGATTCTTTCCTCTGACCATTCTAGTCCACTGTTGAATTGATCTTCTGAGATTTTTACTTTCATTATTGGAATTTTTCAGTTGTAAAATTTTCATTTGCTTGTTCTTTTTATCTTTTAAATCTCAGTTGAGAGTTTCTATTTTTTCATTTGTTTCAAGTGCATTTGTAATTGCTCAATGACAATTTTACGATGGCTGCTTTAAATTCCTTGTCAGATAATTCAACTTTTGTGTGTCTTGGTGTTGCCACCTGTTGATACCTGTTCATTCAAGAGATTTTCCTGGTTCTTAGTTTAATAAATGATCTTCAATTGTACTGTATGACATTATGTATCTTGGAACCTTCCGTAAACCTTCATTGTCAGCAGACCTCCTCTGATACCATCCTAGCCTCATGCCACTGAGGAAAGAAGGATGCTGCCTCATTATTTCCAGATGAATCTGGCTGTCCAGGGTGCCCATTTGACCTCTGCTGACTTTTAAGGGGGTGTCTCATTACTGCAAGGTGAAGATGAAAGTTTAGGCTCCCTATAAGGCATCTGCTGATACCATCCTGGCAAAGAGGGTAAGGGATGTCTTATTACCAACAGTTAGAAGTTGAAGGTTCTCCATGTGGCATTCATGCTTCACCTTTTCTTGAGGCTTTTTTCCCCCTCTGAATCCATTTGTATTTCCTGGTTGTTAACTTCTCTAATACTTAGTCTGAGAATAAATACAGCAAAGAGAAAATTGAGGGAACTCAGTGTCATGTTTTCCCTTTGGTCTTGAGGTCTCTAGGCATTGTCTACTTTCTTTTCTCCACTTCTCAAAATCTTATGTTTGTTTTTTATATAACGTCTAGGGCTGCTTTTAATTGTACTTAGTGGGAGGAATAAGGAGAAGTGCGTTTACTTCATTTTGTCTGGAAACTTATTGAGTCCTTTAAAATTGCCTCCCAGGTATTAATCACTAATGTGTCTTGTTTTCACAATGGGTAATCTCTATAGCCTTAGTAATGGAACAGAATTACATGCTTAATAATAACATTTACTGTTCTATTTTATATTTTAAAGTTCTGTACACATTTCTCACTGAAAACTTTACCTTTGATGGTAAGAGACTTTCCATCATCCATGAAAAGAAGATGACATGTACTGAAAAAGATAGTTTTTTATCACCACATCAGGCTCTGAATTTGTATTATCTTTTTCTGTATCAATTATTCTGACTCTTTCCCATGTGACATGATTAGAGATCATGATTCCAGTTTATGAAGAAACTAAGGCTCCAAGAACTTGTATCAGCTGACAAAGCTTAAAGAGCTAGTTATTTTCAGAACTGATAGTAGCAACTTAGTATTATAAGCCAGGATCCTTTCATTATGATACTGTTCCTCCTTAAATTCTGATGCTACTTCTAACACCAACAGAGTTTCAAATATGAAAAGTTCAGTGAAGTTTAGAACTGAATATAAAATAGATCAGTTGTATTATTCTTTAGTTTTGTGTGTGTGCGCCAAAATAGTACCTTTTATTGTTTTCTAGTTAAAAAAAAAAAGAAATAGATGTTCATTATGGAAAATTCAAGAGATCTATAGAACAAAAGGAAAATAAGAGTACTAAGCACATTTTGTTGTTGTTTAGTTGCTAAGTTATATCTGACTCTTTGCGACCCCATGGACTATAGCCCATGAGGCTCCTCTGTCCATGGGATTTCCCAGGTAAGAATGCTAGAGTGGATTGTCATTTCCTTCCTCAGGGGATGTTCCCTACCCACGGATCAGATGACTGCTAATACTTTAATGTATATTATTTGTGGAAACTTTCCTTTCTATATACATGTTTTACTTTTGAAAAAAAGGGAGAAGGAAAACTAATGGTTATATATAACACTCTGTTACATAGTTAAGACATGTTTATTTAACAATACTCTATTGCTATTGACTTAGGTCATTTCCAGACTTTTCTTATTACAATACAACTAAAATGAACACCTTTGATTATTTCCTTATGATAAATTTCAAGAAGTGAAAGTCTGGTGAAAAGACAAACACATTTTCTTGGGCTTTTGATGCTTACTGTAAAAATACACTAGAGAAAATTATATACTACAGAAAAACTTCATAGTTATATTTTCAAAATTGCTCATTATTTACTTAATTTCTTCTTCCATTGATTAATTAATAAATCAATTTATTTATGTTAAAATGTACAGTGTTCTTTTGGAGTACTTGTTGGAGGGGGCGGAGAGTGATATGAAGAAACCAACTGGCCTAGGAGTGTATGACAAGGAGAAATGCAGAGGCATCTAGGCACTCCTTCCCCTTAACTTGCAAGTCTCCATGAGCAAAGTATAAAGAGTTAACAAAATAGGAAAGCAAATATAATCCAACATGAATGGACTCAGCTTCATTTGTACATATAGCTTTTACAGGCATGTAGGTTCTATTATTATTATCCAGTATCATGCATATACATATACACACATATACATTTTAGCTTCTGCTTATCCATCTGCTTTCTTTTTTAATTTTTTCTAAATTTTAAAATTTTTATTTTATGTTGGAGTTTACTTGATTAACAATGATGTGCTGATTATAGGTGTACAGCAAAGTGATTCACTTATACCCATGAGTATCCATTCTTTTTTGATTCTTTTCCCATTTATCCACCTGCTTTCTTTACTGTATTTTACCTTCATATTTTGCTTTCTCACACTCCATCCAAATTCTACTCTTTCTTCATTTTTGGTCCAGCTTGAGCATCTCATTTCTGTGAAACCTTTCTAGCCTAAAAATAACTTTCCTCCTCTAGACTTCTAGTGCTTATTATTACTACAAATTGACATCACAGATAGATGTGGCTATATAGATGTATATATTAGACATCTAATTGTATAGACATCTTTATTTCCCAAGTTAGATGGCAAACTCCCAGTGGGTGGGACAACATCTTACACGGGTTCCCACCTGTTTCCTGTGCTGACTGACTTTAACGTTTCCTAATTCAGATTCAGTCAGTTTTCAACGATTGCTACATCTCTTCTGACAGGGAATATGTGAGCTCAACTCTTCTCTATTAGATTATATTGCTGCCCTAGGTCTGGAGATAATATTTCATTGTACTTGGGAACTTAAGTTACTGTTACTTTAGAATAGTAACTATGAGCAACTTAAAAATATACACATTAAAACATTTCTGCATGTGACAAAAACCATGCGGTTAAATGACGGCAGCACACACTGGGAGACAGACACGGTTTCCTTCATAATTTCCTTAGTTCATAGGTGGCCTCTGGCCAGTCAATAGTGATTCACATCCCAGACTGGTAAATGTTACTATGAACATTTTATAAAGTACCACAGAAAAGTTGTTATACATCCACTGATTTCCTTGGGGGAAAAAAAGAATGGGGCGATACACAGTAACACATTTTAAAACAGCTATCCTACATTTTAACATTTAAGTAAACTCTATAAAGGACAATTGACTCAGACACTTGTGCTCCAAATAAATATGTCTTTTAATGTAAAATAAGCAGGATAAAAGTTAAAATCATCAAACTAGGCTGTATAAATTACTGAACTTCAACTGACCACAGGACATTTACATTACAGTTAAGAAGCAGCTTCAACTTTATCATTAAGCATGTGCATATTCTGAGCTCACTCTATGATATAGAACATTAAACAATGACCATCTGAACTGAGAAAAGAAAGCAAAGCTTACCTTCACTGCTGGCAACATGTCTAGGGAGTCCAGTATGAACAGCACTAATGCCTGCATCAGCATCATAAATTGATTAAATTGCCATGTTAGACTAAAGAGAAAAGTTGATATGAAAATGGCAAGAAGTGTCAGCCTCTGTAAAAAGAAAATTTTATATAATTTACACGTCTCTACTAATAAAAAGCCTCTCAGACAAGTGTTCTCAAGAGCAGCCAATATCTCTACAAACAAAACAGAAAAAAACTATAAAGTGTTGCTCTGAAAACTCTTGCATTTGTTACTTATGCTCTAAATATCTTAAAGTGACACTTTGCATATAAATATTCACATACAGTATGTGTACTCCATATTATTATGGAGGCGATAATGCACCAAATCACATCTCAAGAGCAATCGCTTAAAAATTCTGACAGCTCTGCAGAAATTTGGTGTGGGTTTGCTGCAACTATTTAAGGGCAGATGATACAAAGAACATTTTTCACATCATAAATGAAAACATTTTCTTTGTAAAGTAGGGAAAGACTTGGAAAAAAAAATGTAACTCAAGTTAAAAAACTGGTTGTGGAATAAGAACTATCAACAGACACTGGGACACTATGAACATCACATTTTCTGAAGCTTCTAAGATAAAACTGGAAAACTAAAAATAGACACAAAGGATTGTAAAAACTTACTTGAGAAAGAGGCTGTAAGTTTGGTCTCAGGAAGTATGTAATTGCTGCTATCTGGATTGCAAAGAACGGCAGCGCCCAGTTCTCTCTCAGGGGGATGGTAAACTCCACCCTCGTGGTATCTATTCTGTGCACGGAAAACACAAAGGGCCCAAGGGGTAATTTTTACCACCATTACCTCAAAGATTTCCTGAAGTGAAAGACGTATTACATTAAGTATATTTGGATTTTGGTTCTTGGTTCTCAATAATTCATCCTTATCATCATCATCCCTGTAACATAAAACTGGCATTGAGAAAATTTAAATAACCTGTCCACAGGTAGACAGGGGTGGAACTGGTAGTGTTTTATACTCGAGTCTTAATTTTGTCACTGATTAATAATTGGTAAAAATGGTACTGAAGAATTTATTTACAGGGCAACAATGGAGAAACAGACGTAGAGAATAGACCTATGGACATGGGGAGAGGGGAGGAGAGGGTGCAATATATGGAAAGAGTAACATGGAAACTTACACTACCATATGTAAAATAGATAGCCAATGGGAATGTGCTGTATGTCTCAGGGAACTCAAACAGGGGCTCTGTATCAACCTAGAAGGGTGGGATGGGGAGGGAGATGGGAGGGGGTTTCAAAAGGGAGGGGATATATGTATACCTATGGCTGATTCATGTTGAGGTTTGACAGAAAACAACAAAATTCTGTAAAGCACTTATCCTTCAATAAAAAATAAATTAACTGTTTGACCCACTCCCCTAGAATGTGAACCCCAAGAGGGCAAGAGTAGTTTTCAAGTTTGTACACCCAGTACCAAGAACCATTTCTACACACACTAGATATCCAACAAATGTCTTTTATTTACTTTTAATAGAAGCAAATTTGACTTTTAGCTGGAATTATATGTTAGATTAAACTGTTAAGAAGCAGCGTAACAGTGGTCTCACACTTTGCATCTGAATTCTGATTAAAACTTAGCTCCATATGTGCGTGCACATGTGTGTATACCTTTCTATATAAATATATATGCCTAATAAATAGTCTTATATACATATCTATGCATATAGCTTAACCTTTTACATATATTTATATATATAATGTATACTATAAAACTCAACCTTTTAAGCTTCAATTATCTCATCTCTGAAATAGTAGTAATAATAGTACCTACACTATAAGGTTGCTAAAATAATACATATAAAGCACTAATGTAAAGTGCTTAGCATATAGTAACCACTCAATAAAGTTATAATAAAAAGTAATTTGTTGAGGATTAACCAGTATTAGAACTCATGTTCAAATTTTAAGACTGATACTGAATATTGATATTGCTTTTACAGGTCAGGCAATAATTCGATATATCTTGACTATGTTTTTTAAAAATGCTATTTCATAATGCTCTGGTATTTGGAAATTAATATATATTAAATAATATAAGGACTTCCTTACATTTGTACAGTGCTTTATGCTCTGCTAATTAGGAGCTCCACACAATCTTATTGAGGTTGCTAATAAAGATATTATTAAACCTTAGAAATGAGATTTATGACTAGAGAAATATTAATCATACAGCAAGTTAGTAACAGAATTGGGACTATTATAGATGATTCTCTTGACTTACAATTCAATGTTTTGTTCCTCAGTTGCAGACATATTAATACAGAAGTAGGACTTTCTATGTTACTAAATAAAATCTTTATGAGGTAACCCAAAGAGAAAATGGTAGTTGTTTCGTCGTGTCTGATTCTTTTTCAACTCCATGGACTGTATCATGCCAGGCTTCTCTGTTCATGGAATTCTGCAGGCAAGAATACTGGAGGGGGGTTGCCATTTCCTTCTCCAGGGGATCCTCCCAACCCAGGGATCAGACCCATGTCTCTGGCATTACAGGTGGATTCTTTACCGCTGAGCCACCAGGGCTTCCCAAAGAGAAAACACTCTCACACAAATGTGGAAGAACAAACTTCTTTAACCTGGAAATGAAGTAACTTCATTTTCTAAACTTACACTTAGAAAGGAATACTGATTCCAACTCACCTGTTTGTGACGTACCAGAAGGCTGCTAACAGTCCTGAAAGCCACGTACCACTCAGGAGCCAGCTGGTTATGTAAAGAGCTGTGACATAAATTGCTTGGAGTCCAAATAAGGTGTAAATATAAAAATAAACTGGTTCTATATATTTCTGTAAAAGGGAGTGATAAAAAAAATGTTTGTTACAGAACTCCTACTCATTGCCACTTAAAAAACATGCAAGTGGAAATTTAGTATTTAGAAGTTTGGTATTAATTTTAAGAAATAAGCATACATCACTCCTTCCCATGTAAAAGTGTGCTAGCAGCCTTCTTTCTCAATATCAAGAGCAGAAGAGCGAAGTTCCTGAAGACTTTGGCTTCAGACAAATTTTACACCTAATTTTGTCTAGTATTCCCTTATTCAGGTGAAGAGGGTCACTGTGATCTGCTAATCTTCCAGGTTTTTTTTTTAATTCAAAGATAAATGAGGAGTGATTATACATTGCCAATTGAAAATATTTACCAGCTTTCAAACTACACACTTAAAAGTCTCAAAGTATCTATATGTAAAAATATCTTATAAAATATAAATAAAAAGCAAAATTCACAATATGTAAGGAGAAAATTAGCTTGTTTTTATAAAATTGTTGTTTTTATATCAAGATAGCTGAAGATCAGAAAAACCTACGTGCAACATTTCAACACTTTGACTTTCATCTGGTATTAAATTCAATGTCACAGATCACAACATACCTGTATGGGTAGAACTCTATACAAAATACTGAGAAAAACCTCTTGGTAAATATTCATTCGTTGAAGGAGGTTAATTGTCCTCATAGATTCCGTTTTGTTATCATATATTAAGCCACGAAAACCTAAGATTAATATTTGAAAATTCAGGAAAAGATAATTATTCATTCAAAACTATTCATAGATTCTTTAGTATATGTCAGAGAATGTGTTAGGTATTGGGGATATAATATATCCTATCCACAAAGAGCTTGGGCTTCCCAGGTGGCTCAGCGGTAAAGAATCCACCTGCAATGCAATGCAGGAGATGCGGGTTTGATCCCTGGGTTGGGTAGATCCCCTGGAAGAGGGCACAGCAACCCATTCCAGTATTCTTGCCTGGAGAACCCCATGGATGGAGAAGCCTGGCAGGCTACGGTAAATGGGGTTGCAAAAGAGTTGGACACGACTTAGCAACTAAACAACAACATCATCCACAAAGCGCTTACCCCCCATATATCAGATAGACACTTGTTTAAATGTTTACACAAACATAGGTAAATTATAACTTTCGTGATGTGATAGAATCTTCTACAGAAATTTGCACAAGAGGATTTTATATTTTCCTGCCTTGCCTTCCTGTCATGAGGCCCGTAGGACCTCCCCGGGGAGAATATATGAAGCCTCCCTTACTCCCCTGGGATGGGTTTGGCCCTATGACTTGCTCTGAGCAATGGCATGTGAGTGGATGTGACAGAGGTCATATCAGCAGATATTCCCTCTGCTGTGATAACAGTATGTTCCCCATAGAGGCTGGATAATAAGAGTGAGAAATCAATCTGTTGTTAAAGAATTCCACTGCTATAATTTGGTCACCTGCTACTGTAACCAAGTCGACTATTCAATAGAAGGTATGAATAGATAGTTCACAGAAGAACATGCACACAGTTCTTACACATTTGAAAAGATGCTCAACCTCACTCCTACTAGAAATGCAAATTAAAACTTCACTGAGATACCACTTCTCAACTACCAGCTTGGAAACAATCAAGAAGCTTGACAATATATTCCATTAGTGAGCCTATAAGGGAAAGGAGTGTGTCAAGGCTGTATATTGTCACCCTGCTTATTTAACTTACACGCAGAGTACATCATGCGAAATGCCGGGCTAGATAAAGCACAAGCTGGAATAAAATTGCTGGGAGAAATATCAATAACCTCAGATATGCAGATGACACCACCCTTATGGCAAAAAGCGAAGAGGAACTAAAGAGCCTCTTGATGAAAGTGAAAGAGTAGAGTGAAAAAGCTGGCTTAAAACTCAACATTCAAAGAACGAAGATGATGGCATCCGGTCCCATCACTTCATGGCAAACAGATGGGGAAACCATGGAAACAGTGACAGACTTTATTTTCTTGGGCTCCAAAATCACTGCAGATGGTGACTGCAGCCATGAAATTAAAAGATACTCGCTCCTTGGAAGAAAAGCTATGACAAACCTAGACAGCATATTAAAAAGCAGAGACATTACTTTGCCGACAAAGGTCCATCAACTCAAAGCTATAGTTTTTCCAGCAGTCAAGTACGGATGTGACAGTTGGCCCATAAAGAATGCTGAGTGCCGAAGAACGGATGCTTTTGAATTGTGGTTTTGGAGAAGATGTTTGAGAGTCCCTTGGACTGCAAGGGTATCAAACCAGTCATTCCTAAATGAAATCAACCCTGAATATTCATTGGAAGGACTGAAGCTGAAGCTCCAGTACTTTGGTCACCCTATGCAAAGGACTGCCTCATTGGAAAAGACCCTGATGCTGGGAAAGATTGAAGGCAGGAGGAGAAGGGGACAACAGAGGATGAGATGGTTGGATGGCATCACCGACTTGATGGACATAAGTTTGAGCAAGCTCCAGGAGCTGGTGATGGACAGGGACGCCTGGTGTACTGCAGTCCATGGGGTCACAGAGTCAGACATGACTGAGCGACTGAACTGAACTGAAGGTGCTTTCATACACTGTAGCTGGGAAGGCAAAATGATATAATCCTTACGTAAGACAATTTGGCAACACCTAGCAAAATTACGTATGCATTTACTCTTTGATCCAGGAAGTCCAAGTCTAGGAATTATTTCCAAAGACAGACTGGCAAAAAGACAAAATGACATAGGTACAAAGTTATGCATCCAACTCCAAAGTCCATCAATGGGAGGTGTTTTGGACTGAACTGCGTCTCCCCAGATTTCTATGCTGAAGCCCTACTCCCAGTGTGTCTGTATTTGGACAGGGTCTATAAGGAGGTAAAAAGGTTAATATGTGAGGTCATGGGGTGGGACCTTAATCTGACAGGACTACTGTCCTTATAAGAAGAGGAACCGACAAAAGGGGACTCTCTCCCTCTCTCTAAGAATACAAACGGCGGAAAGGCCATCTAAGACCACAGGAAGAATGGGGCCATCTGCAAGCCACAAAGAGGCTTCACCAGAAACCAACCCTGACAGTACCTGATTGTAGACCTCGGGCCTCCACAACTGAAAAAAAAAAAATTGTACTGTTTAAGCCACCCAGTCTGTGTTATTTTGTCACAGCAGTCCTACTAGACTCATGTAGGAGTGGTATGGAGTCTTTAAGTGCCTCCTGTCCATGTCAAAGTCCTAGGGACCCCCAATGTGATGGTATTTGAAGATGAGCCTTTTGGACGTAATTAGGTAGAGATGAAGGTTATAAGTGGGGGAGCCTCATGATGGAATTGGTGCCCTTACCAGAAGAGACACTGGAGAGCCTGCTCTCTGCCTCTCCTTCTTCTGAGGGTGCAGAGGTGGCCGTCAGCAAACCCAGGGAGTCCTCTCCAGAACCCAACTGTGCTGGTGCTCTGATCTCAGCCTGCCAGCTTTCGGAATGGTGAGAAAATAAACTTCTGCTTTTTAAGCCACCCAGTCTATGCTAGTCTGCTATGGCAGTCCGAGCAGGCAGAGAAGACTACCTGAATAAAGTGTGGTTACCCACACAAAGGGGTGCTGTGCCACTGCAGGAATGTAAGTGAGTAAATAAATAAGGAATATCATGCTACTCTAGTCCAGAGTGACGAAGATTTCAGTCAAGTAAAAAAAATAGCAAAATAGAGAACAGTGTGTACAGTAAGCAGGGATTTTTCTACAGTAAAAGGTAAAATAAAAATATATAAAATATTTGCTTACACTGAAAATATTAACTGCAGAAGAATAAACCAAAAACTAATAAAAATAGTTACCTTAAGAGTAAGTGCACAAGTCTTTTTAAAAGAAACATGGTTTACTTGCACAAAACTGATCAGTTTTGAGAGATCGTAAATGCCCTTGAAGTGGTCTTTGTGGGTGTGAAACAAATGGTGAGAATTTGAATTGGTCCCTCTTATTATAGTATTGAAATTAAGTCTACTTAATTTATCAAGTCATGTTCATGCCCTGATTTTATATACTTGTATCTATCAATAAACACTGTGATACTTGAAAAAAAAAAAAAAAAAAGAGTAAGAAAAGAAACAGGGTGGAGATGAGAGGGGGACTTTCCTGAATGCCCCCTGTTTTATAGTTTTGACTTTGGAATCATGTAAACATTTTAAAAATAAGTATAAAAATATATATTAAAATGTTTTACAAAGCAATCCCTGAAAACCGAAAGCAAGATAAAACAAAGATACCTACTGAGTTGGTATTAAAAAAAAAAAACGCCTCTTTCTAGTGTTCTTGAGAATAGGGGAATGTGACTATAAATTTCCAGGAGGCCACATCCTAAGGACAAAAGTCCCTGGCGGTCCAGTGGTTGGGAACCCATGCTCTCACTGCCATGGGTCCAGGTTCAGTCCCTGGCCAGGGAACTAAGGTCCCATAAGCCACAGGGTGTGGCCAAAGGCAAAAAACAAACAAACAAAAAATAAAAAAATAAAACAGAATTACAAAGACAGCTTTGTTTTTTAGGCAGTCACACTGTTGGTAGCAATATTATCATTTCTACACTGTAAGTATCACACACAGCAGCAAAAAATAGATAAGTGATGTTCATATCATAAGAAGTCAAAATTTTTTACTTAAATAAAAAAGATACAAATGTAAAGTTGAGAAAGTAAAACCTTGTTCTAAATTTGAGCTAAAAATAGCTATATTCATATTTTCTCTCAGGGGAAAAAAAAATCACATTTCCTAGCTCTGCTCACTAAAAAGGCCTGGAAACAAAGAGCAACCTAGACGCAGTAAGGGCCTTGGGTACCCAGAATGTGGTCTCTAACCACGTCTCTAGCCACGAAAGAGAACTGGGGCTTCTCTGGAGAAACAGCTGATTCTAAGCCAGGGGTAGAAAACACACAAAATGGGTTTGAAACAACTTGTCATGTCAAAAACGAGGGAGTCTGCAAAAACTACAGGAGTCATATCAGAAAGACAGAAGCTGATTTGAAGAGCATCCCACTGGCCAAAGATTGGACAATTTGTTTTAAGAAGAATAAGGCAAAAGATTGAAACACATCAAGTATTAGAAATCCATGCATTTATGGTGATATTTAAACAAGCAAACCTTTAAGGGATGTGAGAGATGTAACTCATTCTATAACAAAGGGAAAGTATCAATACTTCTCCCATCTTTCCTTTAGGAATTAAAATTCTGGGTTGCCAAACAGTTGAAGAGAAAATGTTTTTCTTAAGAGAGGAATTCCATCTGATAATGATGGCAGGAATTACAGACTTAGATTATCACCACGTTATAGTCATGACACAGTGAACAGATTTAGGTAGTGATCATCAGTGGTGTCAAACCAATAGGTGAAAGGCTGAGAATTCAATAATGGATGGCCTAGGCCTAGCTCCAAAAGAAAGAATTGTACATTCCCTGATGTGGAATTGTACAACACCATCTATAAAGTATTCTTGCCAAAAAGCAGAACCTAAATCTGAGCAAGCCTCTAGATCTAATTGCCAATCAAGAGGGAATTCAGACAACAGAGAAACACCGAATGCAACCACTGGGGCCCCCACAAAACCCAGAAAGTGGAAAACTCTAGGACAAAGCCATCTGTGTTTGTTTTCAACAAGGAATTTACAAGGAAAAAAACGATGGTAAGAAATCCATAGCTTAAAGGAAAAGACACTGCAAAAGATTGCAATGGATGAGCTTTACTTGGATCTCAAAAAACTACATCAAAAATCTGTAAGACAATCAGGAAAATGAGAATACTGAGTGGATATTTGATACTAAGTCATTTCTTATTTGTGACAATGACAAGTTGGTTATATTTACAAAAAGGAGTTGCTATTCTTTAGAGAAATACACTGATATATTTACAGATGAGCAATATGAAGTCTTGGAATTACTCCAAAATAATCCAGGTGGAGGGTAGGGGGTATCGAGGAAACAAGATTGGTCATAAATTGGTAACCACTGTAGTTGAGTGATACTTGAGTGCAAACCCATTAGAGAGTTCTACATTTTTATATGTTTGAAAGTTTGTAAAAGAATAGTCTTAACAAATGACTTAAATGAACTGAAAGATCAACTACTGCATTCACAGTGATACTTAGAAAATACTCATTATTTGCCTTTAGAGCAGTTTCTCAACTTCAGCACTACCTGTATTTGGTATTTTGGTCCGATAATTCTTTGTTCAGGGGTCTGTCCTGAGCATTGCAGGATGTTTAGAAAAATCTCCGCCCTCTGCTCACTAAATTCCAGGAGCACACTCACTCCCTCCCCTCTAAGCTGCGACAATCAAAAGCTCTCTGGACATTCCAGTTGTCTCTCAGGGACACAACTGCCCTTCAATAAGAACCACTGCTTTAGAGAATGCTAGAGAAGCAACTCATAAGTTTGAGGACAGTTGATTCTCATACTCACTGTAGTTATGTTCTATAAAATTGCAAAGAAAACTGAGCAATACTGAACAAGTAGGAAAAACAGGGTTAGGTTCTTCCAAGCTTCTGGTCATGTGTTTTCAACAAACGATCAACACATGACCTTGATTTATTTGAGTTTTTGTCGAAAGACACCATTTGTTGATTCATTAACATTTAACTCAACAGCATTGTAATTCACACCTGAACAAAGCTTATCTAACACAAGTATTTTCTCTGTACGCCTTCACCACAGCCTTCTCACATTTAAGAAGACTATATAGCACTTCAGTGCTATGCTTGGGGATCACTTTAAATATCAAAGTCATCAACAAAAAGCACAAAAATGCAAAAAACATGGCACTAAACAGACTGTGAAAAGGACTCTGCAGTCTGAGAGCTAGAACATGAAAGCTGTGCATCACCTTGTTCAGCTTCAGCTGGGAACACGCACATCAGGCAACTAAAATTTTTCACTGCTGTGTGCATGCTTGTGAATGACCATGAAAGAACCAAAACTATTGACTCTGGGGCTACAGATAAGTTTCAGTGAGTACGTGAATTTGCAAATATTGAATCTGTGAATAATGAGGGTCAACTATATGGGATGAGAAATCAACACTTACCCTGACATCTTTTTTTTTGATAAACTATCTCAGGGTAACCAAATAGCTGATGAGAAAAAGGTTTTCTATATAACAGAGTTTTGGCTAATAAATGCAGGAGGAATGACAGTCACTTCTGTAACTACTGAAATAATGTACATAGCAAGCGTCATCAATGGCTGCCAAAACCATTAAGTACAAGGCTGGTGGGTAATTCACCTTATTACATTTGAATGTGATTATCTACACGGGAGTCAACTGATGAACTTTTATAGCACTAAAATGAAAGGCGGCCAAAATTTCAAGTCTCCTATTGTGATAAAATTAGAAGTACAAAACATTACCTGTGACGGATACTTGCCAAAAATATACCTGATTCCAAAAAAGCCTAGAAAAAGGCAATTCTCTGCCATTGCACCCATATTAAGGATATAAAGCATATATTAAGTAGGAGAGAGCCTTTTGTGGGGGTTCCATTAAATGGAGTAAAGGTAAAGAGTACACACTAAACCACGTATAAACCCAGAAAATGGAGGAAAAAGGTAACTGTAAAATAAAGGAATGAATGGGGGCACTGGAGACAAAAAAGACAACTGTAATTCTCATTTGCATTGCCCAAGTGTCTCCTGTTTTCAGACAACACTCCTTTTAAATACAGAGACCTTTTCCAAAATGATCATGAAAAAGAAAACAACAACAGTAAAACCAAGAAACTGCAAACAGATAATTTGGGATGGAGTAGAGCTGAGATGCAGAGAGAGGAGAATTACATAAAATATTATATATAACTTCTTCCCGAGCAAAACATCTTCACAGATTGATTATGTTAAGGAAAAACATACAAGTACAAAGAAAAACTACACAAGCCCTATAAAACATTTAAAATGTATTAGTGCAGGAGTATATTTTGGCTGAAATATTGAAAAGAATGCAGCAGACCCTAAATAAAACTGTTAGTTGTGATTACCTTGCATGAGGGTAGGCGCCTGCAGCATCTGCTTGTAGTAGGAGTAATATAGTCCACATTCTGTTCTGAATGAGATTTCTCGCTCCACTTCCTGAAATAAAGTGAGGTTTATTGGGTTTACATGACCTAGTTTTGTTTAAACATCTACTGTCACTGGAGAAACAGGACACAGAACTAAAACTTAAAAAAAAAACAAACCAAAACTTCGGACAAAATAGTCTTAAGAAATCTTGGCAAATAAAAACAATGGAAGGCTTGATACATACATGTGTATGTATAGCTGAGTCCCTTTGCTAGTTCTCCTGAAACGATCACAACATTGTCTGTTACTCAGCTATACCCCAATAGAAAACAATGGAAGGCTTGATACATAATATGTACATGTATGGCTGAGTCCCTTTGCTGTTCATCTGAAACTCACAACACTGTTAACCAGCTATATCCTAAAATAAAACAAACAGTTAAAAAAATATAAACTACAAGGACATACTGTATAAGACAGGGAATATAGCCTACATTTTGTAATAATTATAAATGGAATACAACCTTTAAAAATTGTGAATCACTATATCGTATACCTGCAACTTATGTAATACTGTACATCAACTATTAATATGCTTCAATAAACAAATAAGCAACAGAAGGCTAATAATTATTGAAGCTGGGTATATATTATAGGAGTTGATTTTACTATTCTATTTTTGTGGATGTTTAAAATTTTTCCTAACAAATCATTTTTAACAAAGGAGAAAACTAGTTCCATTTAAGTTAATGTTCTGGAGTTAATGTTTTTTTATTTCATACAAATTAAAACCTTAAAAAAACAGCATTCTTATGTACTGTTAGAAACAAAATAGGGACGGTAGAAAAAAGTCTCTCAAATAAAAAGAACTACAATTGCATTAGACACTTGCCTAAAAGCTAATAGTATTATATAAGACTGATAATCTTTTTATTCTAAGAATATAAGTTATTCTTAGTAAAATAGGGCAGATCTTTTACATGTGAATTTTACTCTGATAAGTGTAGCCTTGGTGGAAAGATTTTCTTGTAGGAAAATGGATATAAGAAATATTAAACTGCTTTTATATAAATATTCAATTTTAGAAGAACTGAAAATCTAAAGTAGTAGCTATTAGTCAATTAGGTTGCAAGATGCTTTTATGAAGTTTAAGATTTAAATCAGTAATACAAAATATGCAGGCAATTGGTAACAAGCATGGGGAACTTTCTGGAATCATCCTATTAATATTCCTAGACCTTATATTTCATACATATATATATAACAATATAAACGAACAAAAATTTTTATAACCTATGTTGTTATAGATTCTTAACACCAGTATTTAAAAGGACCAGATTCTGTAACACACTGTCTAAAATGTAATACCATCTATGTTTTTTCCTATACAGCAGATCCATATTCCAAAAATGCAGCTTTATTGGGAAAGAAAAGCACAGAAAATCTTACTTTCAGTCGATAACTTCTTTTAGCACATCTTTGCTTTCTCCATCTCCCATTATTTTCCAAATAATAATAAACGTTTCATTAAAAGAACCATTCATGCTATTTATCTTCAGATCTGGAAATTATGCAATGTATTTCCTTTTGCCCTTAAGATACTTAAAGAAATATTTCTCCTACCTTTTAAAAAAGTACTGTAAATCAATTCATGAAGAGAGCACTGAAGAAATACTCAATTTTCAAAGAGTGTGTAAACATTCACTTAGTGATACTGAAACAAACTGTTATGTTTTATCATTATTAGCTCTTCTTTTTTAAAAAGCCAGGAGATACAGGGTAGCAAACCTTCTTATATACTGAGCTGCCTTCCATAGGAAACAAATTTATCCTTGGGAAATCAAACATTTCAGGCCCACGAGGTTCTGAAATGTAACTTCATGAGCACACTTGCTTTATAAAAGGACAGAAAATGATACAGCCCTTCTAGCTTTTAGTTTGCTACTGATTTCTGCCCGTCTCCTTTATACCTACAAAGTCTCATCTTAGCAGCCACATTAATCCATTCACCTTCAATCTTTAGGCAAAACCTGCTCCATTGCTTTTGACAATGTATAACTAAATTGTATCACTTGTTCCTAGAATGTTCAACCTCCTCCTTGATCAAGTAACCATAGAAGCTAGGAATTGACATTAAGCAAATATTAGCTTTTGTCCATACAATTTAAAAAAAACCAAACCACTAAGTATATTACATTCCTTTCCTTCTCTCCTACTGTCTTAGAGTGTTCAAAGTATGGCTGCCTTCAGTGGAATATTCTAACATCAAACTCACATGCCCAAACCAAACTGGAGAACCAAACCAGCCATTCACATGTAGGGGGCTCCGAATCTGATACACTTTAAGAAATAAAAGGAGACTGACTTCATAAAGATGAGGAAAAAGAAAACAAAAACAAAACAAAACAAAAAAACACTGCTCAAAGTACTAAAAGTAGAAAGCCACTTTTGTGCCCCATCCTCTCTCTCTCTAAAATACCCAGAATGGGTAAAGAACAGAGGGGATCCTGATTAGTAAAAATGCATTTCGACATGATTAATTGGAAATCTTGGCACCAGCTGTATAGAACCAAATGCTGTACTTTATTAGACAGACACTTGCAAGTTTTACATCTGCTTCATGCTAGGAGAACATCTGCTTTACGCATTCAAACACTTTTCCAGTTTTTATACAGCAATTTTTACTTTGCCTGGTGGACAGTGCCAATGAAAATGTACACTAATAGCAGTTACCCTCTAAAGATTCTAAAATGAACAAATACAATACTTCATATTTTAATTTGCACAAGTTCCACAGGGGAAGAAACACTGTTGAAAGAATAAGAAAACATGGTCTTTGAAGATAATGACAGAAAAAAGGAGAAAGACAAAAGACTGCATTTTTAAGAAACTGTACAGCTAAAACCATGTAAGTAGTAGTTTATATGGTAATTTAACAGAAGTATTAAAAAGAAACAGGCATCAAGAAAAAAAATGACAGCTCAAAATTAATGATACCCATACCCTGGCAACAAACAAAAGGTAACAAGCCCTTTCAGACAAATGACACCACATTTGCAAAGGAACCATATCATTAGCTTTTAAAAATCTCATGTAAATAACTTTTGTTTATAAAAATTGCCCCCCAAATAACTAGGCAACTGGTAGTGGAGAAGCCATTGAAAAACTAACATTAAAGATCACATTAACGTTAAAGATTACATTAAAGATAAATGTAACCTTTCAGAATTCAGTTAACAAATCATCTCACCAAGCAACAGTAGCTCACGATAAGACAGCTGTTCTTAAAGTTCTGTACAGGGAATCATGCCCTCAGCAAACATATTTATGGCACATGCATGGTTTATTGTCTGGTTAAATTCATGTCCATCTGTTAGAACGGGATGAAGCTTGCCCCAGAGTTGATTAAAGCAGTGACATGTGACAGTTGCCAAGCAATGTTTGTGAGTAGGTTAGACTAGTTGAAGTGACAGTACTTCCACTGGGCTCAGTTGAAGCAATTATTATCCCTCGTTCTACCAGTTACCACTGTGCAAATTAACCCTACTAGGTCTAAAGACTCCTTGCTTTGCAGGAGTATTCAACAGGGAGATGTGCAAATTCTACGGTATCAAATAAGTAAGAAAAAATGTTAGCATAAGGTAAAAGGACTTTTAAAAAAGTGAGTGACTTTAGTACTTTTAGCCAAATGAGAATTCCCTATTCGTATCACTGACCATTCATTTGCTGAGGAAATAAAAGGTGTTAAGAATTCAGTCCTTGACCCCAAGCAGTTTGAGTTTCAGGGAGAAAGAACAATGCATTTTTTAAAAAGGGAAATAACTATTCAAGGCAAGACTGGTATCAATAGAAAGGAATCACTATTCTTTGCCTATTCAACTAGCCTCCCAGGCGTCACAGGTGGTCCAGTGGCTAAGACTCTGAGCTCCCAGGTTGCAGGGGCCTGGGTTGGATCTGTGTCAGGAACTAGATCACACATGACAGGACTAAGAGTGTGCATGCTGCAACTAAAAAAGAAAAAAAAGATCCTGCATGCCACAACAAAGACTGAAGATCCCGCGTGCTTTAACTGAGACCCTGTGCAGTTAAATAAATAAATAAAAATAAGTATTAAAAAAAAAACCCCAAAAACCTAGTCTGCCCACTGGGTGTGGTGCTTCTGATTGGTATCTTTTTAATCCAATTGATCCTCCCCAATCACTCATTCATTCATCCATCCATCCATTCATTTATTCATTCAACAAATACCTACTAACCACCAACAGTTTATAAGCAATCTTTTGCCGGGAGATTGAGCAGGGAACAAAAGAGGCACAAATCTCTGCCTTCATGGAATTTATAATCCAGAGCAGGAGGAGAAGAGACTAAATCAGTAAAACATAAAAGGCAAAGCAGAGAAGAAGGATAGGAAGGGAAGGGGGTGGGACTGTGATCCTGGAGGTGGGCAGTGAAGGTCTCACTGATGAAATGACGCTGACCAGAGGCTGGAAGAGGTGAGGCAGTGGGCCCCGTGGAGGGCTGAGGGGAGAGCTCAACAGTCGGAACAGCCCGCAGGCACCCTGCAGAGATCACTGAGACGACAGGATGGTCTGAGCAGAAGGAACAAAGGAGGGCAGTCGTGTCAGAGACGCTGAAGGGGCAGAAACAGAATCTGAGGTGTAAGGAGGGGCTGGGGGCTGCAGGCACACAGACTCTGGGCTTGTGCCCTGAGCTAGAAGGTGGGTGTGTAGGGAGGTGTGAGGTAGGAGTTTGGTTTCAGGCATGCTGAGTTTGAGGGTGAAGGGTTTCGAGCAGAGACATACACTGCCAAACATCTGAAAGAATCTCACTGGCTGTTAGGCTCAGGATAGACTCCACAGGCAATCCAGGAAGGGAGCTGTTGAAGTAATCCTCGCAGACACAAAGGCGGAGGTTGTGAATGGTGATCCGATTCTAGATACTATCAAAAGAAAGCTGAGAGACTTCCCTGGCGGTCCAGTGGTTAAAACACCATGCTTCCCAACCCAGATGTCCACAGGCAGACGAATGGATAAGGAAGCTGTGTGTGGTACATATACACGATGCAGTATTACTCAGCTATAAAAAAGAATGCATTTGAGTCAGTTCTAATAAGATGGATGAAACTGGAGCCTACTATACAGAGTGAAGTAAGTCAGAAAGAGAAACATTAATACAGTATATTAACACGTACATATGGAATTTAGGAAGACGGTAACAACAACCCTATATGCAAGGCAGCAAGAGAGACACAGATGTAAAGAACAGACTTTTGGACTCTGTGGGAGAAGGCGAGGGTAGGATGATTTGAGAGAATTGCATTGAAACATGTATACCATATGTAAAATAGATGACCAGTGCAAGATTGATGCATGAGGCAGGGTACTCAACGCCACTGCTCCGGGACAACCCAGAGGGATGGGGTGGGGAGGGAGGTTGGTGGTGGGGTTTCAACACGAGGAGACACATGTGCACCTGTGGTTGATTCAAGCTGATGTACGGCAAAGTCCACCACAATACTGTAAAGAAATTATCTTCCAATCAAAATAAATAAATTAAAAAAAAGACTCCATGCTTCCAATGCAGGGCAGGGTGGGTTCAATTCCTGGTAGCGACACTAAGATCCTGCATGCTGCACAGAGCAGCCAGAAAGAAAACTGATAGGATTTCCTAAAGGATTTGATTTGCCATTTGAAAGAACTAGAATTCTCTAAGGACAGAAATTCTGAGCCACTGAAGGACAAAGTTGCTATTTACAGATTTGGTTTTAAGGAGAAACACCTGCAGCCAGGGAAGGTCAGGTGTTTTAGGTCAGTTAAGTCCGAAATGTCTATCGGACAAATGCAGGTGATCAAGTAGGTGGCTGAATATACAAGTCTGAGTTCAGGGGGATGTCTGAGCAGGGATGGACATTTGGGAGCTGGAAGCATAGAGATGGTGCGTGCTCAGTCATTTCAGTCATGCCCAACTCTTGGCAACACCGTGGGCTACAACCCGTCAGGCTCCTCTATCCCTGGAATTTCCCAGACAAGAATACTGGAGTGGGTTACCATTTTCTACCCCAGGGGATCTTTCCAACACAGGGATCCAACCTGTGTCTCCTGCACTGGCAGATTCTTGACCACTGAGCCACCTGGGAAGCCCATAGAGATGGTATTTAAAGCTACAGACAGACTGTTCTTAGCAGTTGAAGGTGGACAGAAAAATAACAGGAGCTGATTCTTAGGGTTCTCTGCCAATTAAGAGGTCACTCGGGAGGCTGAGGAGTAGCCTGTAAAGGAGTCCAAGGAGCAGCTGGAGAGGCAGGAGAAAACCCGGGAGACTGTGTACTGGAGGCAAAAGATGCTAATAGGTCAGGTAAGATGAGGACTGAGAAATGACCACTACAGTTAGTGAAGTAAGTGAAAGTCGCTCAGTCACGTCCGACTCTTTGCGACCCCATGGACTACACAGTCCATGGAATTCTCCAAGCCAGAATACTGGAGTGGGTAGCCTTTCCCTTCTCCAGGGGATCTTCCCAACTCTGGGATCGAATCCAGGTCTCCCACATTGCAGTCAGATTATTTACCAGCTGAACTACAAGGGAAGCACACAGTTAAGTAACTTGAGGGATATCCATGACTTTAGCCAGACCTTTTTAAGCACAACATCATGGGTGAAGCCTGATTGGAATGGGTTTGAGAGAGAGAAGGGGAAGAGAGGAACACAGATGACCAGTCACCAAACTTTGGGGGGAATTTTGGTGTTAAGGTGAGCAGAAAAATGGGACAGTAAGTGCAAGAGGCGGGGAGGTAGAGTAGACTGTTCCTTCTAGGATGGGAAAAAGTGAGAGAGACAGAGAAGGAACTGCTAAAGCGATGTGGATCAGCAGGAGACGGGGGCGAGGGCTGGCACACACGGGCAGGAAGTCGGCGAGTACGTGTACAGGTCTGGGCAGTATGGAGTGGAGGCAGGTGGGCAGTCTCTTCGGTTGGCTTCTCCTTTCTCAGTTGACAGAGTTCAGAACACGTGACCTCAAAATACGGCTCCTTGGCACACTGAACACTTTAGGCTGAAGGAAATGGACGGACGGCAGGTGCAGAATGGACTCTGACCTTTCGTTTCTCCCCGGAAGCCGTCATTAGGACTCTTGGGAGAGGTGGCTTCCCAGAGGAAAAGAACCTCTTATCTCTGAAGACGGATGGGGCTGAGAGGAATCTGAATGGACAGGCGTTGCTCACTGTCCCCACTGTACTACCCTGGGCTCACACACTATCACATTCTCCCATTACCTTCGATTCTTCATCAAATCCAGTACAAAAATGCAAAGGTTTGAGGATTTCTTTGGGTCATTTAATTATGAAGGTGTTTGTGTCTCGTAAAACCTGTATTAAAGAAACTTGTATGCTTTCCTCTTGTTAATCTGTCTTTTGCCAGCTCAATTTGTGGGACTCCAGCCAGAGAGCCTAGGCGGGTAGTAGAAAAAATAATTTCTTCCTTCCCTATATGGTGAAACAGGAAGCAATGTCCCTAGCTGACAGTGAAGACTGGAGGGGGTCTGGTGAAGAAGAGGAGGGAAGAAAAGGCTGAAACAGTCACACAGGAGAGCTGCGTTCTAGGACCGCCAGGCAACACTTTTTAAAAGGGCGTATGTGAAGTCTTCCTTCCCTATTAATTTCAGTTTTTGACAAATGTAAAAATAAAATTATCGTGGCTTCTGCATATTTAGTTTTGGCATCAGCGTATTTAATCCCTGGTACATTCTGAACTTTCTTATTGCTTGTAACCACTTTTTAGATTCTCTTGGGGCGAACAGGTATATAGTTGCAGCATCTGCCAATAACTCTATCTCCCCTGTCAGTAAGGGGCAGAGCAGCACAGCGCAAGATGCCTCAGCTCCAGGACCACTGGACAAAGTTTGAATCCCAGCTCTTTCAAATATTAGTGGACGGCCTCAGGCGACTCATGTAACACTTCTGAACCTCATTTTTTCTTTTGTGAAAAAAAGAAAATAGAATCTACCAGGAGGAGATTTTAGGATTTAAGACTGTAACTTCTGTGTGATATGAGTGTGCTATATACATGTACGTATTTCCCCAGAAGCAATGGCTCAGTATTCTCTAACTCACAGTTCTCAATGACTTTATAGATCACAACTGGTGGAAATAAGAACTGACTGTAGCTATATTCTGATCCTCAGGTTCGGTGTGTAATTCTTGATTTATAACAATATCTTGGAAATTTTCTTTCTCTTTAGTGTTCTAGAATAGCTCAAATAGCACTGGAATTTTTTAAGAAGTTTGGCAGAATTCCTTCATAAAATCCACAGCATCTGGTATTTTGGGGGCGGGGGTTAGATAGGTGTTTTTCAAGTTTTCTCTATCATACGTACAGAAATAATTATGTTTACTGGGGCCATTTTGGTAATTTATATTCTAGAAAATCATCCGTGTTACCCATTTAATGTGCATAAAATCAAACAAAATATTATCATGTAGCTCTTTCTTATTTCATGGTCTTTATGGTTATTTCTCTGTGACCATATTTCATGATCTTTGTAATTTTTGGATATTTTCACTTCCTACCCCATCTTTATCTTTCTTCAGTTTCTTTAGTTTTCACTCCTCAAATAACCATTCATTTATGAACTGTTTTCCTATTTTTGAGGTGACAATTTCTCTTATTAATACTTTTATCCTTCCTTCTGTTGTGAGACTTCATAAGTGGAATAATTCATTTATTTCATAATGAATGTATTTACAGTTACAAACTTTCATCTGAATACTCTTTCATTAATTCTGAAACATAGTTTTCAATATTTTCTAGATTTCATTTGTGATTTCTACAAATTCAGTTTTAATTACCTGTGGTCAAAGATTATTTTTAAAATTCAAGGTACTGATTTTTCTTTTTAGTTAGTTATCTCCTATCTTTATTTAAATAAAGGGGATACTGTGACCTTTATGCCCAAAGTCAGGAACAAGCAAAGACTATGTGCTATCACACTGTGATTAGAGAATATCATCATATAATTTTTGTATTTTTGGACCGAGATTTTCATTATGGTTTAATTTATCAATGTTTTAGTGAATGTTCTGTGGAAACTGGAGATGAGTCTATGTTATCTTTAGATATTATAGATTAGGTCTATCATATTCATTATTACATCTTTATATCCTTATTTTTTAAAATATTTATTTTGCTGTGCCAAGTCTTAAAGGCAGCATGTGGGATCTAGTTCCCTGACCAGGGATCAAACTCAGGCCCTCTAGCATGGACTCCTAGCTACTGGACCACCAGGGAGGTCCCTCCTTACTTATTTTTGTCCACATGTTTTTCTATGACTGGGAAAGAATTAAAACTCAATACTAAGGTATTTCTATATTCTTCTTGCATCTCCAGTGGTTTTTGCTTTGTAAATATTTTGATTATTTGATACACAGATAGTCCTATTTGTAGTTTGTGTGTTTATCACTGAAACACTGTCCTTTGCCTCAGTTCAGTTCAGTCACTCAGTTGTGTCTGACTCTTTGTAACTCCATGGACTGCAGCACGCCAGGCTGCACATCCCACTTAAAGCTCAACATTCAGAAAACTAAGATCCTGGTATCCAGTCCCATCACTTCATGGCAAATAGATGGGGAAACAGTGGAAACAGTGGCAGACTTTATTTTTCTGGGCTCCAAAATCACTGTGGATGGTGATTGCAGCCATGAAATTAAAAGACGCTTACTCCTTGGAAGGAAAGTTATGACTAACCTAGACAGCATATTAAAAAGCAGAGACATTACTTTGCCAACAAAGGTCCGTCTAGTCAAGGCTATGGTTTTTCTAGTAGTCATGTATGGATGTGAGAGTTGGACTATAAAGAAAGCTGAGCACCAAAGAACTGATGATTTTGAACTGTGGTGTTGGAGAAGACTCTTGAGAGTCCCTTGGACTGCAAGGAGATCCAACCAGTCCATCCTAAAGGAGATCAGTCCTGGGTGTTCATTGGAAGGACTGATGCTGAAGCTGAAACTCCAATACTTTGGCCACCTCATGCGAAGAGCTGACTCATTTGAAAAGACCCTGATGCTGGGAAAGATTGAGGACAGGAGGAGAAGGGGACGACAGAGGATGAGATGGTTGGATGGCATCACCGACACAATGGACAAGGGTTTGGGTGAACTCCGGGAGTTGGTGATGGACAGGGAGGCCTGGTGTGCTGCAATTCATGGGGTCGCAGAGTCGGACACGACTGAGCGACTGAACTGACTAGACGGACCTTTGTCGGCAAAGTAATACCTCTGCTTTTTAATATGCTGTCTAGGTTGGTCATAGCTTTTCTTCCAAGGAGCAAGTGTCTTTTAATTTCATGGCTGCAGTCACGACATCTGCAGTGATTTTGGAGCTCCCCAAAATTAAGTGTTTTACTGTTTCTATTGTTTCCCCATCTATTTGCCATGATGGGACCAGATGCCCTGATCTTCATTTTTTGAATGTTGAGTTTTAAGCCAGCCTTTTCACTTTCAATTTCATCAAGAAGCTCTTCAGTTCCTCTTCACTTTCTGCCATAAGGGTGGTGTCATCTGCATATGAGGTTACTGATATTTCTCCTGGCAAACTTGATTCCAGCTTGTGCTTCATCCAGTCTGGCATTTCTCATGATGTACTCTGCACATAGTTAAATAAGCAGGGTGACAATACATGGCCTTGATGTAGTCCTTTCCCAATTTGGAACCAGCCTGTTTTCCATGTCCGGTTGTAACTGTTGCTTCTTGACCTGGATACAGATTTCTTAGGAGGCAGGTAAGGTGGTCTGGTATTCCCATCTGTTGAAGAATTTTCCAGTTTGTTGTGATCTACTCAGTCAAAGGCTTTGGTGTAGTCAGTAAAGCATGTGTTTTTCTGGAACTCTCTTGTTTTTTCAATGATTCAACAGATGTTGGCAATTTGATCTCTGGTTCCTCTGCATTTTCTAAATCCAGTTTGTACATCTGG
Organism: Dama dama; assembly: GCF_033118175.1. Classification (NCBI taxonomy): domain Eukaryota; kingdom Metazoa; phylum Chordata; class Mammalia; order Artiodactyla; family Cervidae; genus Dama; species Dama dama. Next base: position 47,799,629 of record NC_083684.1, on the reverse strand, counting down.
AAGTTCTTGGTTCACGTACTATTGAGGCCTTGGTTGGAGAATTCTGAGCATTACTTTGCTAGTGTGTGAGATGAGTGCAATTGTGTGGTAGTTTGAACATTCTCTGGCATTGCCTTTCTTTGGGATTGGAATGATAACTGACCTTTTTCAGTCCTCTGGCCACTGCTGAATTTTCCAAATTTCCTGGCATATTGAGTGCAGCACTTTCACAGAATCATCTTTTAGGACTTGAAATAGCTCAGCTGGAATTCCATCACATCCACTAGCTTTGTTCGCAGTTTTGCTTCCTAAGGCCCACTTGACTTCACACTCCAGGATGTCTGGCTCAAGGTGAGTGACCACATCATCGGGATTATCTGGGTCATCAAGATCTTTTTTGTCTGGTTCTTTTGTGTATTCTTGCCACCTTTTCTTAATATCTTCTGCTCCTGTTAGGTCCATATCATTTCTGTCTTTTATTGTGCCCATCTTTGTATAAAATCTTTCCTTGGGATCTCCAATTTTCTTGAAGAGATCTCTAGTCTTCCCCATTCTATTGTTTTCCTCTATTTCTTTGCATTGATCACTAAAGGCGGCTTTCTTATCACACCTTGCTATTCTTCGGAAATCTGCATTCAGATGGGCATATCTTTCCTTCTCCTTTGCCTTTAGCTTCTCTTCTCAGCTATTTGTAAGCCCTCCTCAGACAACCATTTTGCCTTTTTGCATTTCTTTTTCTTTGGGATGATCTTGATCACTGCCTCCTGTACAATATCCATTGTTCTTCAAGCACTTTGTCTATCAGATCTAACCCCTTGAATCTATTTGTCACTTCCACTGTATAATCAATCGTAAGGGATTTGATTTAGGTCATACCACATTGACCTTCTTTGCTTCACTTAATACAATTTTCTGTCTGAGATTTTCCTTCCCCCTTTTGCATTAATTAAGTCTTTATCCATACTTTTGGTTTAATCCAAGTAACTTTGTTCTGGGAGGATCTTATGCATAATATGATGTGATTTGGATTTTGCTTTATGATCCAGAATTTTTATTAGGTGAACCTAAAACCCATTGACACTTATTTAAACAAAAACATTTTGATATATTTATGTTAATACATTTTGTGTCATGCTTTTTGCTGCTTTTTAGAACAAATCCTTCACTACATGATCTGTCTGCTTGTTTCTGTGTGTGTGTGTGTGTGTGTGTGTGTGTGTGTGTGTGTGTGTGCGTGGTTGCATGTGTGTACATGTGTCTTTAACTTGGAAGGTTTATGTTTTTGTTCTAGGGGTTACCTTTCTTTATAACCTCAGAGGATAACTTCTTTACCTCTATGGACAGTATCTACTGACTTCCTATAAGGAGTAATGACAATCTTATTATGAAATTCATATTTCTCCTCTGCCTTTATTTGATAATATTTTTCTTGGAATGTTCTTTTATATATACTGTGTGTCTATTTCTGGACATGAGTTTTAGTTGAGTTTTTGAATTCTAGCTATAAAAGATAAATTAGGATACCTCCACCATCTTTTACCTTCTCTTTCCAATTCCTCTTCTAACTTGTGCTATTATGTTATTACTACACTGTGGTGTGTTACTATTATATAATAATATTATTACATGTTATTACATTGTTCATGGGCTTCCTTGGTGGCTCAGCTGGTAAAGAATCCACCTGCAATGCGGTAGACCTGGGTTCAATCCCTTGGCTGGGAAGATCCCCTGGAGACGGAAACAGCTACGCACTCCAGTTTTCCAGTCTGGAGAAATCCATGGACTGTATAGTTCACGGGGTCACAGAGTCAGACACGACTGAGCGATTTTCAATTCATTCACACATGTTTTGTTCTGTAACTATTTATTCTTAGTCCTAGAGTTAACTAAATTTGAACTTCACTGACAAGTTTTCTACCACTGTTTTGCCTTTTATCTCTTGACAGGATAAAGTTTTTCCTCTATCCATTTTTCCAAGTGTTGTTAAAAATACATGTTTCTCAGAGTCAAAAAAATCTGTATGGTGCTTTATATATGATGGAGTAATTGGGTTAAAACATGTAAATCACTTTCTTAGACATCATTCGTGGTCTTGGAGCACTGGATGTTACTATGGAAAACTTGGAAGCCAGGTTGATCTTTGTCGCCTATTATACATAACTTGATCTTTTTGTCTGGATGATCAAAAGTTGTTCACTACTCAAGTACAGCAATTTCTTAACTACAACTTGCTAATGACTTTTCTAGGCCAAATCTTACTGGGACCCACTGTGCCTATTCAATTTGTAGATTCAAGTCTTCTTTTATTTTTGGAAAGTTTTCTTGAATTACATTTAAACTTTTTTTCTTTTCCTATTTCACGGTTTTGGTTCCTTTGGGACACAAATTATGCAGTCTTGCTGCTGTTTTTCTCAGCTGTCACTTCTCTTTAATATTTTAACTTTACTAATTTTATTTTGTTTAATCAGTCCTGTCCAACATTTCTCTTTCTGTGCCTTCTGCAGGTTCTGGCCTCCTACAGTCATGATTTCTATCTATTATATCTTTAAATATTCTATTTATTGACTAAGATCTGTCAGCTCAAGTTTCATTTCCTTTTGTCATCTTCCTACTTCTCTTTAAAGATGTATATTCCTTGCTATATTCCTACTCTGAATTCACCTTCTACAGTGGCAAACACTGTATTATGTTTGCTTTTCCTTGTGACATGACTGGCTAGAATCTTCTTGTCTCTGCTGTAAAAGTTTTCTGGTGACTATTCTTCATATATCATTTGTTCTTGTTTTTCTCTTCCCTTTTTTCTTGCAGTATCATTGTACAGATACTGTTCTAGCTCCTTTTTGAGTATTAACTCATTTCTGAATATGGCAAGTTCTTACCCAATCAGCTACATGTTGGAAGTTCATGCAGGGGAGAGGCCTGGGCCATAACTTAGGCCTGCAAGAATTTTTCTGGTGCTTCAGAGTGGATTACACAGTGAGGTTTTAGTCTTTTCCTCATTTTAGTCAACAGAGATTGGCAGCTTTGGGGCTGTTGAAAATGCAAGTTTTCTTTCTTTACCCTGGTCTTGACTTTTACAAAAATGGCATGTTTCTGTGATGCCTTTCAGCCTGTCTGTCTAGTTTCTCTTTCACATCACAGTATCTCTAAGAAAGCTTCTGCCATTGCTCCTTACATCCAGTCCCATTAGCCACCACACCCCCCAACCCAGGATATGCCAGTGACTTTGGAGGACTAAACTTTGGCAGATTTTTCCAAAATCTGCAGCTTTGAGATTCCTCTCTCAGCATCTTTCTACACTCTTAGGAGTTTCACTAGATTTGGCAGCCCTTCCTCGTATACTGTAATTCCAGATTACAGGACTCTTTAGTTTCATCAAAGAAGGAATTTGACTATTTTTCATTTCTCTCAATTGCTCTGAAGTAATTCTAAAAAAAGGTAAGAGAACTGATATCTTTATTCTGCCACTTTAAAATGAGAAGTAAGCAATTTTAGGGGTCTAACCACACAGTCAGAAACAATCTACCCCAAACTGGGGAGCAAGGAAACAGTGAAATAACCAAGGGTATAAAAATGTCAAAAAGATTAAATTATATAGCTATCATTATTTACATAGTAATTGTTTGTGAAAATATATAATTGTATATTGAAAAGCATATGATGATTATAAAAACTACCTATATTGAAGTCATAGATAAGTAAAATACATATACACATACAGGATGAAGAAGAATGGAAGGGAAAATGAAAACTGTCTTCTGTTAAAGGCAATGAATACGGAGCAATGTTTTTCACTGAAAAAGTATTTGTTGTTATCACAGTATAGTTTGTGCAATTAAAAAAAAATACATGTTCAAAAAACAAAAACCAACAAGACCACACATTTACTTTAGTACCTACTACATACAAATTATTAAAAACACAATTAACAGCTTCCCACTTGCCATTGCTAACCATGCCCTAACCTTGAAGGCAAGCTCCGAAGGCTGCACCCTTCGGCTCTAGTCCCAACCAGACTCTTTGCAGCAGCCAGTGGTCCCCTGGCTACACCACTGCCTCACCCCTAGAGGCTGGCCCTGCTCCAAAAGAGCACTGTCTACTCAGCACTGATGATGTGCGGGTCACTGAGAGGGGAGCACAGCAAGTAAGAGTGTGGGCTTTAAATTCTCTTAGTTTGTTTTGTTTATAATACAGAGCAGAAAAAAAAAAACCAAAACCAAAACAGTTGCATTTAAAGGACAAGTTAGAGTTAAAATAGCTTGGGCTTTGGAAACAGCCAGATTAAATAAAATATGTATAAAACGCACCTAAAACAGGGTCAAGCACATAGCAGACATTCAGTTAAGGTTATTTGAAAAAAGCTCTTATACTCTGAAAATGACTTTTTAATTAAAAAAATACGGTAGGAAAGGATACTACATACACATTTTCTAGGGCCATTTAAACCAACATTTTCTCCTTTTCAGCTCTCCAGTTTCTGTTCCAGAGTTTCCCACATACTAAATACTAACATTGCTATGACCATTTAAAAAAATTACTTTGAATGCATAAACTGAATGTGTGATTAGTCTATTTTATTGGCAATATCTGTACCCTCTAAATAATTACAACTAATTCAAAGTGTTCAAAACATCAAAGTATTTTCATAAAAAAGTAGCCTAGTAATTGATAAGTTATAACTCACAAATAAAAAAGAGGAAAACAGATTTACATGTCTCAAATATTTCCATAATCCTGCAAGAGGAAAGTGATGAAAAGGAATAAATCTCGGTATAAACTCTGAAAATGAGCTTCTCCTTTGGCTAAGTAAATCACTGATCAGTAATGGCTAGAATTGTCATTGGTTTCTTCACAGAAAATGTATACATATTTGAAAATTAAAGTTCAATTTAAGTAAAATTTAAAATTTAGTTCCTCTGTTGCACTAGCCACATTTCCAGTGTCTAATCGCTACACCTGGCTGCCAGCTACTGTACTGGGCAGTGCAGGTTTAGATCATTTCCTTCAGTGCGGGGTTCTAGAGATCACTGGGTTTAGAGGGTTCAAAGATGAAAAATAAACCAAAGCCTGTAATCTGGTTTGAGAGATGATTACATTATCTGAGGACTCCTCTTGTGACATAGGGGGGAAAAGAGAGAGAGGTTGAATAGAGAGAGAGGAAAAAAAAAAAGCATCCAGACTCTGGCTCAGTTTTAAGCTTGAGGGGCTGGGGGTGTTGGTGATGGTGAGAGGGAGAAACCTGTGAGAGGATCGGCCTCTTTCACGGCTTCTCCCAGATGCCATCTGAGGCACAGCCAGAATCTAGCGTAGGGTCTCTTTCTTTTCTCACTCTACATACTCCCCAAACAATCTTGCCCACACAGCCACAAGCTGGAAACAGGAAAGTGTCTGTTTCCAACACAGATGGAATTCTTGCCTTTAGGTCCATACCCAGCTTCCTTTACTCTAGGTCTTTACTTGGATTGTTTTGAAAGTGACTCACAATGTATCCAAACTCGAACTTGTCATTCCTTGCCTTACTGACTCCTGTATAATAAAGAACTTGGTTGCCCTTTGTCCCTGTTCCTGGGGGCAGCCAATGAACCCTTGAACTTCCCTGGGACAAGAGTATCTTTGTTATTCACGGTGGGCTCCTTGGCCCACATCTGATAGCTTGTGTTAACAAGCGACTCAGGGGGCACCCCTAGACAGTTTTCGCTAAGGAGATGATTCACGATGGGAGTTGGTCAAGCCAGAAAGTCCAGCCATATCATCAGAGGGTTGGGGCACTGAGCCAGCAGATATCAGACCAACATCTGGGGAGTGAAGAGGGGCTGGAGATTGAGTTCGACTTTGTGGTCAATTATTTAATTAATAATGCATACATAATAAAACCTCAGTAAAAACTCTCAACACCAGAGCTCAGGTAAGTTTTGCCGGCTGGCGATACTCTCCACCTTGCTGCCCGCTAACATGACCGTCGGGAGAAGGCAGTGGCGCCCCACCCCAGTCCTCGTGCCTGGAAAATCCCCTGGACAGAGGAGCCTGGTAGGCTGCAGTCCGTGGGGTCGCAAGGAGTCGGACACGACTGAGCGACTTCACTTTCATGCATTGGAGAAGGAAATGGCAACCCACTCCAGTGATCTTGCCTGGGGAATCCCAGGGACGGCGGAGCCTGGTGGGCTGCCGTCTATGGGGTCGCACAGAGTCGGACACGGCTGAAGCGACTTAGCAGCAGCAGCGGCAACGTGACAGTCATGTCCTGACTCTGGGAGATGGGACAATGGAGACTCTGAGTGTGGGGTCCTCCCAGGCCAGCCGGATGTGCCTCTCCCTTGGGTTGGTTCTGATGCGTATCCTGGTTCTATAATAAAACTGTAATGATAAGTATAGAGCTTCCCTGAGTTCTGTGTCATTTGAGTGAATGTATGGCCTGTTGGTCAGAAGTGAGAGTAGCTGGGGGACCCCCAAAGTTGTGACTGGTGTCTGAAGTGAGGGGCTGTTTTGGGGAGGACTGTGCCATCAGCCTTGAAGAGTGGCTTAACTCCAGGTAGCTGGCCAGATGTTACTGTCCCCTCCAGACCTTCTCTCTCATGGGGCTCATGATCACAGTGAATGAAGATCCACCCATCTATCCTTCTGCTAATAGGGGAAAGGTCATCACTGATGATTCTTCCTCCTCAATCGTCCTCCACACAAACGATCAATCATGACATCCTTCTGACTCTGTCTCTGTCCATTTCTCTCCAATTCCTGCCCAGCCTACAAAGCCCTACATGACCTGGCCTTCTCCTCAGGCTTCTTGATGAGGGGGTATATTAGTAAGGCCACTTATCAGCCTTATAATTAAAATCAGCCACTTATAATTAAAGAACTAAACTTACATTTTAAAATTACATCATCTCTTTCACCTGGTACCTTGCTATACAGCTCCTAGCATTTAATTTTGGCTTTATGCCCACAAAGGGGAAATTCCCTGCTTTATTCAAAATACTTGTGTTAAATAAGTTTTAAATTTCTTATCTCTAGGGAATCTATTTACAGGTACTCCATTTTAAAAACAGAAAGGTGGGTAAAATTTTTCTTGACAAGAAAAACTACCAAGTGTCGTTGAAGGATAAGAATTATTATTCTTTGGTACCATGATCATTTGTAAAAAGATATATACATAGATACTTGCTATACCTATAAAGTAATGTGACAGGTTTAAAAAAATAAACATATGAGACATTATTCATAAAAATAAAACTTGTCATTCAAAGTAGTCTCCTTTGGAGACTCATTCCAATAACAGAACTGAAGCTCCAAATATTCTGGAAAACACTGGACAGTCTTTATATTCTGCATAGATGCTTTTGAATATTCTCACAGACAATAAACTTTGCTTGTGAAAGTCAATTTTACCTTCATAACCAACTAGTCATTAGAAGTCATGGTGGGAAATAAGGTCAAAGATCATGACATTTTTGGATGAAAAGCAAGTTATATTTGGATGAAAAACACTGGCAACGTGTAAGTTTCCTTTTAAGTGATATACTTGCTCTGAACCAAAGCCAAATTGAAGGATGTACAGAAATGTTTAGAGAGAGAGAAAGACAACAAGAAAACTGGTGTTTAAAGAATCACAGACCCTCCTGAAAAATCTGATGACATTTATAGCTTCCTGCAATCTTTTGCATGTACTTTTAGAAAGGTATACCACATCAAGGTCATCTATGGAGCCAGATTAAAACTCTTTGGTTTAGAACAGTTGCTTTGGCTTTCTTTCTCCCCCCCCACCCCCCCCCCTTTTTTTTTTACTATACCCAACAGAAAAAAATTATACTGTAACCCGTTTTGTATATACATATATATAGTTAAAATAAAAGTTTCACAAATAATTACCAACCTTACTATGTGACCATATTCTCTTGTATCTGATTTCATTAAGAAAAGTGTTACTCATGACCTACTACACCAATTTCACAATCTACAGTTGAAAAATACTGGTTTAGAGTAACTGATACATAACTGGAATAAGCTAACGAAAATGGAAAACTCATTTGACTATACAACTTCTGATGTTATTTTAAATTAACAAAAATCATTTTACTCTGCATCCAAGCACAAGAGCCTGAATTCTTTATGGCAAAATGAAACTATCTTGGTCATACATTTAAATGGCTAACTAACTACTGGAGACATTGATGGGTAAATCATACTATGTTCATACCTTAATATTAGAAAACCACAAATCATTCTCATGTAAAGTGGCCAAGTAGACAGACGTAAGAAGCCCAATGCATAGGGCAACAGTTCCGCCAATTGTAAATGACAGAATCTTCCATAATCTTCTATTGGTACAACCTTATAGAAAAAATAAAACAGATGAACAACCAAATCAGTAAAGGATTTAGCAGTTAATAGTTCTATTTCAGACTGTCAAGCCTGCTAAGTTCCAGCTGCCTGTCATTAGAGTTTTCCCTGTCCCCAGCAGACAGTTAGGGGCTCCTTTCTGTGTTTCCACAGATCTTTCTTTCTATACTTTTATTATAGCTTTTCCCACCACTGTATCTAACTGTTCATTTGTCCATTTTGCCAACTAGAATGTGAACTTTGTGAAGACAAGCACACTATCTTATTCACCTTAAAACCTAGGACCCATGTTTGACTTAGTTTAGCTACTAAGTTTCTTAAATGGAAGAATAAATGTGTTATAGTTAAAATATAAACAGTCTTTTAGACGATCTACTTAAAATGTATGGTTTATTCATTAAAAGCTACCCCAAAATTTGATTAAAATTTTAAAATCCATAGAAAAAAATCCATCATTCTAAAGTTAAAGGGCGTATAAATGAGGAAACATATTTTTATAGTACATATAAGAAAGGTTAAGTATTCTTAATATAGTATTCAGTTCAGTTCAGTCAATGTCGTATACTTTCAAGGTAATAGAACAATGAATATTCCAGTAGGAAATTGATTAAGGATGTGAATAGGCAATGCACAAAAGAAAAAATGGCCAATAAAATTAATAGAAAAAAAAAGTATTAAAGAAATGGAAATCAAAACAAAGAGCTATAACTTTACAATACTGGATAATTTGATAGCTTAAAAATGTTTAGTATTCTGTTTTGGTATGTACACACACACAAAAGAAAGACATTTTAAAAACAATGCTGGTGTTAGAATAAATTGATACCGTTCTGCAATGCGACATGGCAATAGGCAATAAAAGCCACTGACATGCGTACCCTATTTGACCAATAATTCTAAATCTAGGCATACACCCTAAATAAACAGTTTTAAACAAAACATTTGGCCACAAGGATATTTATCACAGTTCAGCTTGCATAGGTAAAAGGTTAAAAGTCATCTAAATATTAAATAAGAAATTAAAGAAATTATGCTATAGTTACACAGTGACTACACACTGACAAAATTTTAAAAATACACTGACTGATGTATGTTCATATATATCATAATAAGAAAAAGACAGCAAGTTACACAACAGCATGTAGGATCTCAATTTTGCAAAACCACATCTGAATGCTTGTAGGTATATATGTAGAGGAAACAACATGCAGATTGCGAGATAATCAAAGGGCCATAAGCGGCAATCTCAGGATGAGTGGGTTTCAGGGAATATCTGTTCCTTCCTTTTTGCTTGTTTTTTCCTGACATAAATACTGCTTTGGTAGAATTAACAATTCTCAAAGCTATGTTTTAATTTAATGTTAGGGAAACTAAAATGGAGGAAATCTTGTTCAGGTTTCAGAAGCAGGAGAGCAGGTCTCTGACCTGCTTCTGACCTTCCTGGCCACTGCCTGGATTCTGTGCCTGCCTGCAAGTACAGAAGGTCAGGTGGCACTTTAGATAAGAACGGGAGTGCGTCCTGAATTGGGGCCCTGGAGGTCTGGCCAGTCCCCCAGGGTCTAAGAAGTCTTGTGACTCACAAGGTGAAACAAACATCATTATAAAAGTTAAAGAAAAACCAGAGCTGCATTTGTGTGTGCAAACTGATGATGATATCAGTTTGTGGCCTGGGATTATAAATGAAAGTGAAAAGTCAAAGTGAAAGTGAAAGTCGCTCAGTTGTGTCCGACTCTTTGTGACCCCAAGGACTGTATAATCCATGGAATTCTCCAGGCCAGAACATTGGAATGGGTAGCCTTTCCCTTCTCCAGGGGATCTTCCCAACCCAGGGATCGAACCCAGGACTCCAGCATTGCAGGTAGATTCTTTACCAGCTGAGCCACCAGGGAAGGCCAAGAATACTGGAGTGGATAGCCTATCCCTTCTCCAGGGGATCGTCCCAACTCAGGAATCGAACCGGGGTCTCCTGCATTGCAGGCGGATTCTCTGCCAACTGAGCTATGAGGGAAGCCCCGGAATTTTAAGTGGGAGTCCTCCAAACTGCAATCTCAAATCTTGCCTGTTGGGTGGACACACCACCCAGGATCCTTCCCCAACTGAGAGTCCAGATTTGCTATTAAGGAGGGACTGCCCAGCACTGTTTAAGTCTGGATGCTGGTCAGCCCAATTTGGTGATGTAGGTGCTGTTACTTTTCTCTATTGTTTCCATTTATCTTCTTTTAATGATTGTATATTGAAATTAAGTCAAATAATCCTCTATTAAATGCTGAAATTGTTTATTGTGTGTGACAAGTGTTTTCTTTTGTTGACGAATCCTTCCAACCTAAAATGAAAGTAAAACTTTTGGCAAAAATTTAAAAGGACAAACGTGAACTTGTATTTTGTATAAGATCTTCAGAGAGTACTCTGCATTATCTCAACTTGCTAACAGCCGAGTGGCATGACTGCTCAACACAGATTGTTTACTTTATGAAACTGCTCCCCCAAATTACTTTACTAGCTCTAGCTGCAGTCGACATAAACTCAGTCATATCCAAAATGGCTGACAGACATGGACTTTTTCATGACTACTTTTAAAAATCCTGACATGCTTAGTCTAAGAAAGCAACTCAGGAAGCAAAAGGTTGGCAATTAATGCCATTTGATGCATGGCTTAGCAGAAGTCTTCAACATTGTATAAACAATTTACCAAATTCTGACCACTTCCCTCCCCACCCCCCAAAAGGCAAAGAAAAAATATTCAGGAATTTGACTGAAAATAAAAAAATGTTTTGATTCATCTTTCAATACTTTATTAAAGAATTGAGAAACTCACCCAAGGTAAGGCTGTCTACTGTGAGCAGCATAAACAAACCAGAAAAATAGGAACTAGACTAAAATCTAAACAGTGGGGAAAAGTAGTACCCTGAAAGTCAAAAGATCAGGTTGGCATAATCATACTGAACAGACACCTGAGAAGCAAAGAATTCTAAGCTTAACTGTAAAATGATTGCAATCAAATCATCTGTAGAAGCCTCAGGGTAGTAGAACAAGTTTCTTCAACTATTAGGTCTCTCCAAATTTTGTTCCTGTCGGAGAGTGATTACTTCAATATGCAGACAAAAAAAAAAAAAAAACAATCCAAAATGCTGCTTTAATTTAAATCACATACTAGATGGCAATTTATCTTCCAACTTCACATTTTCTTCTTGTGCCGTGTAATCCTCAGAAATTTCTGCGGTTTGTATTCCTTTTCTTTGCCTGATGGATATCATGGTGTCAAAGACTCACATGCATTGTTCTTCCAACCACTCCTACAAACAACACAGAAGTTAGGCACCAGCCATGTGTGAGTACCCTCTCTAGCAAATACACCCTAGTGCTCATCTGTGTTTTAGAGACTTTACCTGAGCCATTTTCCCATGCTTACCATGCCCTCCCATTTTCCCATCCAAACCTTAACTAGCATTCAAAGCTACTCTCAAGACACAACACAAATATTTCTTTAACACAACCACATTTATAAAGCGCCTGTTCTATGGCAGGCACTGCCAAGAGTTAGGAACATAGGTGAGCATCACAGACAAACCCCTGCCCTTCTTCCAGGAAGCCTTCTTTTCCTGGGATGCACCAACCCCTACTGATCCTTCCCCTTCCAGAGTTACAGCAGTCATTATGCAATTTGTCACATAATTAGGTAGATTCCTATCATTTTCTATAGTACCATACCATGGAAATGGTACTAAGTAGAATCTGTTGATTGTTGATAGCCTGATTTTGAAGAACTGAAATACTGTTTTGTCTCAGGTATCTGGATTTTGATACCTGTGTTCCTTCAAACAATCCACTCTGGGAAGCTTTAGGAATATGTCTGGGCGGTGATGACAGCGGGGGTGTGCCAATCAGGGCAGCTGCTCCGCCAGGGAGCAACGGTGGGAGTGCCAGCAGGGAGCAGGAGCCTGGTTTGGAAGCAGCAAGTGGGAGGCGGGGGAGGGCTGGCAGTGAGTAAGCTGGCTACCGTCCCCCAGAACATCTTGCGTCACTCCTCCGACGAATGAACAGCCTTAACTAATTATTTATCAACTATGACCGGCCGCCGGACATGATTGTTGGGGCAGTTTATTAATTCCTAAAAGTAAACAAGTTGCTCTATTGAAAAGAACACATCATCCAACATTATGCAATTCATTCATTCATTCATTGAAACAAGCAAAAAAACCTGAGAGGCAAAGCAGACTTCGAGGCAAACACGGAAAATGGAGAATCTGGAGCAACGAGACAGAAAAGGAGTGTCGGCAAAGTCGTACCTCCAGAGATGAGCTTATCCCCAAGTTACCTCATCCTAGAGTCATGCTCAGAAAGAGGCTCTGAGCGGAGTTGTAAAAAAAATCCCACAACTGATACACTGTAACATGTTAGGACATGCGGCAACAAACATTTAAGTGTCAACTATGTGATAATTGCATGAACCCATGGTACAAAAGTTTCCCCACCAAATTACAAGCTACGCTATCTTAATGTTTGAAAAGGGAAATGACAGCGTTGCTTTTTTCCTCCATTGCTTAGGAGGACCAGCGCGTACTGGGCATCCGGGGCGCTGCAAGGCACGTTGTTCAGCTCACCTCCGCACCCCAACCCTACGGCACCGGCGGTCCCCGCCGGCCGCCGAGGGGCCGGAGAAGTTCAGTAACTCGCCCGGACTCACCCAGAAGTAGCTTGGCCGCCGAGGCCGGAGACCACCCGGGCCCTCCCTCCGCCCGCGTGGCCAAAGCGAGAAGTCGCCCGAGAAGGCGCCCCGCCCTCGGCAAACTTGCTCTCTCCAGAGTTGCTGCCCCCGGCCCCGCACGTCGGGTGGACAGGGGGCGACCAGTCCCAAATCGGGTGCCCCAAGACGCCACGAGGGGCGGGGCCGCGCCCCCAGACTGCGCGACGGAGCGGGGCGGCCAGTGGGCTTTCGCTCTTTGCTGCTGACCCGGCCGAATACCACCAGGCAAAGGCGCAGCACCACCCACCCGCCCGCCGGACAGTCCCGAACCGCCGAAGCCTGGCGCCCAAGCGTCGGTTCGCGTTGCCCACGGCCCGACACGCAACCACAAACCTGCAGCTTCAGCCGTCCTCGCGCGCGGCTCGGGACCAGGAAGGAAGGCTGCGGGCCGGCCGGGGGCGCCGAGGGTCGCGGGTGCGGGGCCTCACCAGGCCTGCAACGCGCCAGGGGTACGGCCTGGACCCCGCAGCCGCGGAGCCTTGTGCAGCACCCTGGAAATGGGGGCCTGGGGGGCGTCTGCCGCCCCGGGGAGGGGGCGCGCCGGGGAGGCCGGGCCACTGCGGCCGCGCCCATAGGTCCCGGGAGCCGTCCGTCAGCGCGGGCCACCGCCCTCTCCGGGGACGCCCCGCCCCGTCTCGTGCGGCTCCGGCCGGAAGGAAGCAGCGCACTTCCGGTCTCCAGAACGTCCCAGCCTGGGGGTGCAGCTACCTCCGGGGCACCCGGGACCTCGGGAAGGGGACTGGACTTGTGCTGCAGACCGCAGGGCCGGAGGCCACCTTCGGCCACGCAGACGCCCGCCACCCCCGGACCAGAGCGAGGGGTGGGGTTTGGGCAAAAAGGGTGGTCTCAGGTCGGACCGCGGAACCGTGGCACCTCTTCGTCCCCCAGGGGGAAGGTGGGCGGGCAGCAGGAAACTGTTCTTTTCGCCGGCGCCCTCTTGTCACCTTTGCTGGTCGATCCGGAGGGGCCGGTAAGGGTCCGACGAACGGAAGCACTCCGACCACTCGGACTTCTCCCAGCTTCCTGGGTGGCAGGGCCTGGCGCGCCCCTTCCCCGGTCTTGGCAAACTCCCCAGGCCCCAGCTGTCGCTGATCTGTGTTTGGAAGTCTTTTACCGACTGCCAGTGAGAGTACCTACAGAGATAATTTTCTATCTCCATAGATGCCCTTTTGGGGGGTGCGGCGGGCAGTATCTTCTTCCCAACTTTGTCTTCTAGAAAACAGTATGTTCCTCTGTCTTCTTACTCTCTTGTGTTACTCGTCTCCAAACGGGTGCCAGCCGTTTGGAGGGCTTTTACTGTTCTGTCTACGTAAATATCTTTCTTAATCACACTGCGATGAACAGTAAAGCCTTTTGTCAGCAGATTCTCAGAGCACATGTTAATTCATTTTTGTTAAGGAATGGTCCTCTGGGTCCTCCACCTGTGAAAAGGCTGCCCATCTGCTTAATTCCAGGAATTACTTCAGCCAGGTGCCTTTCCTAGTTACCCCTGTTTGATGTTTTTCTCCTCCTTTGTGTGTCTGTTGCTATTAATAACAAACACATTCTGTGAGTATGGATTGAGGTAACTGCTGGGTTGTTTTAATAAACCTAAATGTCAGCTGTTTTTTCAGGTGGTATTTGTCCTATTTCAACATGATTGTTGGTGTCTTTACTTCATGGTGTGGACCTGAGAACAGGGACTGTGTATTTATAATCCGCCTTTTTCACCTTAAGATGCAGTAGTAAAATACATTTGTGTGCTTAATAAATACATATGTGAGTTGATTCCTCATTAAATAGGATTCCCCCCTTCTTTCTTATATAGGGTTTTTTCTTATTAATAAATTTTCATGAGTCTGTTGTGAAACATGTATCTTTTGAGTAAAGGAAATACTGTTTGTTAGCAGCTGCTTGTTTTAAATATGAAATGGTTTTACTAAACCAGATAAAGCTTTGAGAGAAATAGTCACCCACTGCACAGAGTAAGTCTTGGTATTAAATAAGTTAATTAAGAAGGAATTCTTAATTCCGATACAGCATTTGTGGCTGTGGGGGTGATGGGTAATGAGTGGTAGACCTTATCCCCCACTGAGCTCTGGGCATGGACTGTGACCGCAGAGGTGAGCACTTCTTGTTTGTATTATGTTTTGAAGCACAGTGGACTTTGGCTTTTCCTTTGTTGGGGTCAGCAACAGTTAAGTTGTGCTGAAACAGGTCAAGTCAAAAAGTATGGTCTGGAAACCTGCGTCATCATGGGGAGCTTGTTGGAAATTATGAGATTCTCTCCACGCCTATTGAATCATAATCTGTAGGGGTCAGGGACTGAGAATCTGAAGGAAGTTCTCCATGTGAGTCTGTGTTCAGCAAAGTTTGAGACCCATAGCAGGACCTTGCTATTCAAAATGTGATCTGTGGACCAGCAGTGTTGGCATTACCTAGGACCTTAGAAATGCTGGATCTCCAGCTCTCCCCAAGACCTATTGAGTCAAAAACCTGCATTTTAATATAATCCTCAAGTTACTTGTATGTACGTCACACTGAGAAGCACTGCACCAGAAGTCATTCATACTGTTCACATCTTTCCCATAAAAGCATCTTGCCTTGGACCAATGGGGAGAGAGCTCTACTCCACTGGCTTTTTTCTCATGCACAATGTTTGTTCATGTTTGTTCAGTTTTTAAGTTGTTTGGCTTAGTAGTGTGAACACTCTGGACCACTCCTGTTTTCTGTGGCAATAGACTCTCCTGGTATTCCTTCTTTGTCTTGTTCAGTCTGTTAGGTCATGTCCGACTTTTTGCAACCCCATGGACTGCAGCAAGCCAGGGTTCCCTGTCCTTCAGGGTCTCCCAGAGTTCGCTCAAACTCATGTCCATAGAGTCGGTGATACCGTCCAACCGTCTCATCCTCTGTCGCCCCCTTCTTCTGCCCTCAATCTTTTCCACCATCAGGGACTTTTCCAATGAGTTGGATATTCATATCAGGTGGCCAAAGTATTAGAGCTTCAACTTCAGCATCAGTCCTTCCAATGAATACTCAGGGTTGATTTCTGGCATCCCGTCTCTACATATTTCTGGCATTCCTTTTCAGTCTTTTGTAAGCTCCTTTTCCTCTGGCTCTTGTCTCCAGTTTCCAGTGATATTGTGACTCATGAGTTTTTATGTCAAGGCATAGCTCCTTACCTCCAGGTCCCATATGTTCAGTGTCTGTTGGAAATTTCCACGTGTACAAAGCACTTCAAGCTCACCTTGTTAAAGATTAAACTTTTCCTAATCCCCAAAACTACTTTTCCTCCCATGTGCCCCCATGTACCTAACTGCCGGTAACCTGGGAACCAAACTTTATTCCTCCCTGTTGTGTAACCCAAATACCTAGTCAAATACTGAGTCCCATTGGATTTATTCCTAAACATCTCAGAACTTGCCCAACTTTTCTCCCTCTTTATAGCCAGTACTGTAACCCAAGGTACCATCTTTCTGTCTGGATCATTTCAATAGCCTGCTGACAGAGTGCTTTGCCTCTGGTTCCTGGTCCCTGGCTTTGTCCACTCAATCCACTCTCCATATAATAACCAAACTGATCTTACTAAGATACAAATCTTTTGGTGGCTTACTGGCTTTCTATAAAAATCAAGCTCCTTAACAAGTTTCTAAGTACTGTCATGAATCAGGCTCCATTTACCTCTCCAGCCTCATCTCTACTTCCTGTTCATAAATTTCCAAGTTTTTATAAGTGGTCTCCTTGCCTGACTTAACTACTATTCAGCCTTTAAATTTCAGCTTAAATGATCCTTGCTGCTTGGTATTTATATACTCCCCTCTCACTGAATACAGCTGTTGTGTGTGATGCATAGGAAGTGGTGGAAGTGACACTGTGGGACTTCTGAGGCCAGGTCATAAAAGACATCCCAGTTTTAGCTTAGCATCTCTGGGACTGTTCAATATAGGGCCACCAGCCCCTGTGTTAAGCAGACATTCAAACAGCCTGAAGTGAAAGCCTCATGGGCAGCACCTGGCCTCTGGCCAACAACCAGCCTGCCATGTGAGCGAGCCCCCTCAGAGCAGGAGCGGCTGGGTCCAGGTCCTCCGTGCCACCCCCAAATATCTGATGATGAGAACAGTAAATGTTTATTTTTGATATAGCTGAAGCGATTTGGGGGTAGTTTTGTTACACCATGATGGCTAATCAATACAGTAGTCATCCTCCATATGGATATATTATCCTTTATATCATATGGATGTATTTATCATTATTTAATATTTCCCTGTAATTTGACATTTACATGGTTTCTAGCTCTATCCTATTACAAGTAATGCTATAGAGAATATCCTTTTATGATTTTTTTAGGATATATTTCTAGAATTATAATTGCTAGAACTCATATTTTAAAATAGGAAGAACATTGGTAAACTACATTCCAAAAAGGTTAAAACTTCTGTTACTTTACACTTGCACCAGTGTATGTTATGGTGCTTATTTCTCCATGTCCTTGCCAACAATGGCTGTTTTTCATCTTTGCCAATCTTAGGTGACAAATGATACATCATTTTAGATGTATTGGTGAGGTGGAGATAGTTATATCAGGAGATTATTTGTATTGCTTTTTTCTGTGATTTATCTTTCATGTTCTTCAACGAATCATTGATATAATCTTTATATCCCAGGGTTATTTGTAGATTGTGGATATTAATTCTTTGTCATTAACATGCAGATATTCTCTCAAGTGTTGTGTACTTCATACTGTGTGTTTATTATGCACTGATTTTCCATTATGTTGTCAAGTCTATCCAATTCCTTTTACAGCTCCTGGGTTTTTTGACCATGCTTAGGAAAACTTACCATCCCAAGATTGTAAAATTTTTAAAATACTTTTTACTAGTTTTAAAATTATTGCATCCTTTTAATATGAGGAGTGATAGACATCTGATAGTTTTTTAAATTGGAGAATCACTTGTTTCACCTCATTCTTACTGATTTGAATTATCTGTATTACATACTAATTCTTCTATGTATATGGCCTATGTGTAAACTCGTGTTTAAATGAGTCTAAAAAAGAACTAGTGTGCAACAGTTCTATATAGTAATATTATTATCATTTTACAATAGGTCCTTGCAAGGAGATCAAACCAGTCAATCCTAAAGGAAGTTAGTCCTGAATATTCATTGGAAGGACTGATGGCTGAAGCTCAAACTCCAATCCTTTGACCACCTGATGCAAAGAACTGACTCAGTGGAAAAGACCCTGATGCTGGGAAAGATTGAAGGCAGGAGGAGAAGGGGATGACAGAGGATGAGGTGGTTGGATGGCATCATTGACTCAATGGACCTGAGTTTGAGCAAGCTCGGGGAGTTGGTGATGGACAGGGAAGCCTGGAGTGCTGCAGTCCATAGGGTTGCAAAGAGTCAGACATGATTGAGTGACTGAACTGAACTTGCTGATTATCTGTTTTAAATATAGTAGTGTGTACATGTCAACCCCAAACTCCTTATCTATCCTCCCCTCCACATTTCACCCCTCATAACCATAAATTCATTTTCTAAGTCTGTGAGTCTGTTTTGTAAATAAGATCATTTGTAACATTAAAAAAAATAACTGTATATAAGTGATATCATATGATATTTGTCTGTCTCTGTCTGATTTATTCACTTAATATGATAATCTCCAGGTCCATCCATGTTGTGAAAAATGGCATTGTTTCATTCTTTTTACTAGCCGAGTAATATGCCATTACATGCAGATACCACATCTTTATTCACTCATCTGTCAACGGACATTTAGGTTGCCTCCATGTCTTGGCTATTGAGGATAGTGCTGCAGTGAACATTGGAGTGCATGTATCCTTTTGAATCATGTTTTCCTCCAGATACATGCCCAGGAGTGGGATTGCTGGATCATATGGTAGCTCTATTGGCAGGTTCAGTCAAACAGTTCAGTCACTCAGTTGTTTCTGACTCTTTGCGACCCCATGGACTGCAGCATACCAGGCTTCCCTGTCCATCACCAACTCCCAGAGCCTACTCAAAACTCAAGTCCATCACATCGGTGATGCCATCCAACCATCTCATCCTGTGTCATCCCCTGCTCCTCCTGCCTTCAATCTTTCCCAGCATCAGGGTCTTTTCCAGTGAGTCAGTTCTTTGCATCAGGTGGCCAAAGTATTGGAGTTTCAGCTTCAGCATCAGTCTTTCCAATGAATATTCAGGACTGATTTCCTTTAGAATGGACTGGCTGGATCTGCTTGCAGTCCAAGGGACTCTCAAGAGTCTTCTCCAACACCACAGTTCAAAAGCATCGATTCTGCAGTGCTCAGCTTTCTTTATAGGCCAACTCACATCCATACGTGACTACTGGGAAAACCATAGCTTTGACTAGACGGAACTTCGTTGGTAAAGCAATGTCTCTGCTTTTTAATATGCTGTCTATGCTGACATAGGATTAATTTCCAAAATATACAAGCAGCTCATACAACTGAATTCCAGAAAAACAAACAACCCAATCAAAAAGTGGGAAAAAGACTTCAACAGACATTTCTCCAAAGAAGACATACAGATGGCTAACAAACACATGAAAAGATGCTCAACATCACTCATTATTAGAGAAATGCAAGTCAAAACTACAATGAGATATCACCTTACACTGGTCAGAATGGCCATCGTCAAAAAGTCTGCAAATAATAAATGCTGGAGAGGGTGTGGAGAAAAGGGAACGCTCTTGCACTGTTGATGGGAATGTAAATTGATAACAGCCACTATGGAAGACAGTATGGAGATTCCTTGAAAAGCTAGGAATAAAATCACCAAATGACTCAGCATACTCCTAGGCATACTCTGTGGAAACCAAATTTGAAAAAGACATACTCTCCTAGGCATACTCTGTGGAAACCAAGCTTGAAAAAGACATACTCTCCTAGGCATACTCTGTGGAAACCAAGTTTGAAAAAGACACGTGTATCCCATTGTTCACTGCAGCACTATTTACAATAGCTAGAACATGGGAGCAACCTAGATGTCCATTGACAGATGAATGGATAAAGAAGTTGTAGTACATATACACAATGGAATATCACTCAGCCGTAAAAAGGAATGCATTTGGGTCAGTTCTGATGAGGTGGATGAATCTAGAACCTATTACACAGAGTGAAGTGAGTCAGAGAAAGACAAATATCATATTCTAATGCATATATACAGAATCTATAATAATGGTAATGAAGAATTTACTTACAGGGCAGCAGTGGAGAAACAGACACAGAGAACAGACTTACGGACATGGGGAGAGGGGAGGAGAGGGTGAGATGTACGGAAAGAGTAACATGGAAACTTACATTTCCCATTGCCGAGGGGAATTTCCTGCATGGCTCAGGAAACTCAAAGGGGCTCTGTATCAGCCTAGAGGGGTGGGATGGGGCGGGAGATGGGAGGGAGGTTCAAAAGGGAGGGGATATATGTATACCTATGGTTGACTCATGTGGAGGTTTGACAGAAAACAACAAAATTCTGTACAGCAATTATCCTTCAATAAAAACATAAAACACCCACACACACACAAAATAATAAAGTCAGAGTAGTGGTCTCCAAACTTGGATCTCACAACTTAAATAACAAATTTTGTCCTGTCTGTGTGTGTATACACACACATTGTTTGTATATAATGTATAGATATAACACAGATAAATATATGTGCGTAGGTATATATTGTTTAATCACTAAGTCATGTCTGACTCTTGTGACCCCATGGACTGTAGCCCACTAGGCTCCTCTGTCCATGGGATTTCCCAGGCAAGAATACTGGAGTGGGTTGCCACTTCCTTCTCCAGAGGATCATCCCAACCCAGGGATCAAACCTGTGTCTCCTTCATTGGCAGGTGTATTCTTTATCACTGAGCCACCAGGGAAGCCTCTGTATGTATGTATGTATGTGTACATGTATATATATACACACACACACATACACTACGTATGTATATGGAAATGCTAGTATGTTCTTCCCGCATTCCATGTGTTTTATATACTGCTTGTGTATGACCCACGTCATAGACCTCAGAGATCACGTATATCTACAGCATTCTTTCAAGACTGATTTGGCACACTTGGTCTTAAGCACCCCATGCTGAGTCCTAAGGAGGATCAGCTTTCTCAGTGCTCAGAGATCATTCCAGAGTTGTGCAGGAATCAATGTTACACCAGAGTCCTTCTCCCTTAGTACTCCCTCTCCTTCTCACCCTCCACCTCCATTTAAAATATTTGGTTCCTTGTTAAGAGTAGGCATTATGTAATATCATTCATAACTTTTTCTCTCTGCCTTTGATCAACTTTGTGTTAACTGGATTTGTAATGGTTTAAACAGTGAAATTTACAGGCAGGTTAGCATAGTGCACAGTTATCCAAGGATTCTATTATTTACACATTGTGTTGTTTTATTTTAATACCTGCTACTCTTCTTACCTCCACTCTGTTAGTTTCCACCTACACCTGTCTTTTCTGTTTCTATGGTTAGATTAACTATTGTACTTGTGTATTTTTGAATGAGGAAACAAAATGCTTGTGCTTTATCACTCAAGCTCTAGGTCAAATGTGATGATTCCTAGATGTTGGCTTTCCAAATTCACAAATCAGTGGCCTTGGCTAGTCTTTCCAATTTGTTCTAGACTGCGCTAGTACCATTCCCTGCAAGACAGGGTATACACAACAGTGTCTGTGGACCCTAGAAGCAGATACTTCTGGCTTTGGTATTCTTTTTTTAATAGGAAGAAGTAGGACTTTTAGCCATAAATGTATGTGTTTCTAAAACCCTCAAATTCAGATATTTTATCATTTCTTTTTTGTATATATTTTATTTGTTCCAGGTTTCTGATGGGTTCAGAATATGTCCAAGTATATATTTATTTATTTGTTGACTGTGCTGTGGCTTACTTGCCCCATGCAAACTCTTAGTTGCAGCATGTGGGAGTTAATTCCCTGACTAGGGATCAGACCCAGGCCCCCTGCACTGGGAATATGGAGTGTCAGCCACTGGACCACCAAGTCCCCCTAAAATATTTTTTAACCAACTCACACAATGGAATTGCTGATTGGTTGTTGGAAGGGATCTTGCTTTAGGGATACATGCCTTAGTCACCTGGGGCCCAGAACAAAGATCTGGCCAAATATTTGCCCAAAGGCATTATACCAGGGAGCTTTGACCACACACTGGTTTAAACATGCCACTTGAGAGAACCAGCATTAGAAATACCAGTGATGACAGCAGTAGCAGGGTGTCAACCTGCCAGCAGAAAGCAGGACAGCAGGGTTAGTTACAACACAGGGACGGTAATGATGGAGTTCGATTCCAGAGGGAACAAAGGTGGTGGTGTGGTTGCTGTGGCTGTTTAGTTGCTAAGTCCTGTGTGATTCTCTTATGACCCCCTGGAGTGTGGTCCGCGGTCTGCCAGACTCCTCTGTCCATGGGATTTCCCAAGCAAGAATACTGGAGTGGGTTGCTTTTTCTTCTATCATTTCTTAAATTATGGCTTATCTAGCACTGGGTTGAATTTCCACTAACACTTATCCAATCCTGGCCCCCAAACCTTCCTGAGTCCACCCGTGGATGGTGATAAACTTGCTTGAAGGGCTTATGCTTAAGAGTTCAGAGGACTGATTGCATCTCATCAGGCCTGTGAGCTGCTAGGACTCAAATGACCTCAATAGCTGTGTGGGGACTGGAGTGGGTGGGCTTTGTCTGCTGTGCTCCCCACGTGATGGAGGAAAGAACACAGCTAACTCTGAGAGGTTTTTAATCACCATCTCTTAATGGCTTAAAATTTTTTCAGTCAAGATACCAGGAAACAAAGCTTGTTTCTTCTTACCATTGTCACCAACCAGCTCATTTGTATGAGCATGACTTCTCCATGGTGACACTATTCTCTCCACTCCCAGTAGGGAGAAAATTGGTTCTTAGGAGTTGAAAAAAGAATTTGTTTTATGCACTGGGTTGGTCAGAAAGGTCATTTGAATTTTCGCATGTTACGGAAAAATCCAAACGAGTATTTTTGCCAACCCAGTATAAAATGCAGATATACAG
This sequence comes from Dama dama, assembly GCF_033118175.1. Classification (NCBI taxonomy): domain Eukaryota; kingdom Metazoa; phylum Chordata; class Mammalia; order Artiodactyla; family Cervidae; genus Dama; species Dama dama. Next base: position 47,776,536 of record NC_083684.1, on the reverse strand, counting down.
TATATCTAAGGTATTCAAATTTCATGCAGGAGGGGTGATCAGGAAAAAAAAGTCTAGAAAAGTTTCCTTAAGGAGGTGATAATGAGAAGAAGGTTGAAATGCTGATATAGATTAAATTTTGGGGGTTGGAATCCTGACTAAATCCTAGCAGTAAACTCTTCTCTCTAGTGAATTTTCACTAGGCATGAGTGTGTGGCGGGGGGCAGGGAGGAAGATGGGAAATAATAGGTTACATCAACAAATAATGGTTAAATACAAGTGCTGCTTTGGGTTTTATCTTTGCCCCTTCTGCCTTTTTCCTTTGGAAAAAAAAAAAGAAAGTATTAGTCACTGAGTCATTTCTGACTCTGTGATCCCATAGACTGTATAGCCCGCCAGGCTCCCCTGTCCAGGGAATTCTCCAGGCAAGAATACTGGAGTAGGTAGGCATTTCCTTCTCCAGGGGATCTTCCCGATCCAGGGATTGAACCCAGGTCTCCTGCATTGCTGGTGGATTCTTTACTGACTGAGCCACCAGGGAAGCCCTTTCTCCTACCTGATCCTAATTCTTCTTGGTGGAACTACAGAGCTATGCCCCAGGCCCACAGGACAGTACCCCACAGAACGAGTCTGGCTTTGGGGCTGGCCTGCAGGTATACTTCAGAATTAGGATTGCTCTGCAACCGAGTCCTGCAGGTCAAACTGTCCGGTGTGATGGTTAGAAGAATGATTTTGGTGTGAGAGCCTTGCATGGTCTAAGAACATTTCTCATTGTTTTCAAGAACTTCCACCCTTCCCTAATAGTCCACTGCACTCCCATATAGTCAGCAGTTGGTTATACTGAATGCATACAATTTAAAGTACCATTCTTTTTCCTTGGGCCATTCTGCCAGGTTACCAGCTTATTTAATGAAAGAGGCATTCTTACATAGTCCTTAATAGTGGTTTGTGGATGTGAGAGAGGGATTGATATAACGGGAGCAGGGTAATGTTCTGATACTTTATCCCAGGCCGTTGTCTTTTGAGATGTGACATGAGTTGTATACAATATAGTCCAAGTACCAAGTTTGTCTTTTTTTGGGTCTATTTTAAGAGAGAGGATTATTTTGAGTTATTGTTGTTAAGTCACCCCATCATGTCCAACTCTTTGTGACCCCATGGATTGCAGCACTTCAGGCCTCTCTATCCCTCACCATCTTCTGAAATTTGTCCAAGTTCATGTCCATTGCATCAGTGATGCCATCTTCTGATGCCCTCTTTTCCTTCTGCCCTCAATCTCTCCCCAGCATCAGGGACTTTTCCAACAAGTCAGCTGTTCACATCAGGTGACCAAAGTACTGGAGCTTCAGCTTCAGCATCAGTCCTTCCAATAAGTATTCAACGCTGATTTCCCTTAAGATTGACTGGTTTGATTCCCTTGCTGTCCAGGGGGACTCTCAGGAGTCTTCTCCAGCGCCAGAGTTTGAAGGCATCGATTCTTCTATGCTCTGCCTTCTTTCCAGTCCAGCTCTCACAAGTGTGTGTGACCACTGGGAAGACCATAGCCTTGGCTATACGGACATTTGTCTGCAGAGTAATGTCTCTGCTTTTCAACACACTGTCTATGTTTGTCATGGCTTTCTGCCGAGAAGCAATCGTCTTCTGATTTCATGGCTGTAGTCACCCTCCACAGTGATTTTAGAGCCCAAGAAGAGGAAATCTGTCACTATTTACACCTTTTCCCCTTCAATTTGCCATGGGGTTGGATGCCATGATCTTAGTTTTAAGCCAACTCTTTCACTCTCCTGTTTCACCCTCATCAATAGGCTCTTTAGTTCCTCTTTGCTTTCTGCCACTTAGAGTGGTATCATCCGCATTTCTGAGGTTGTTGATGTTTCTCCTGCCTATCTTGATTCCAGCTTGTAACTCATCCAGTCCAACACTTCTCATGATGTATCCTTCCTCAAAACACAAACCAGTATGGTTCTTAGATTCCTTTCCAAGGCTGTAACAGGAAGCTTTGATACCATGATTTATAAGGGCATTTAATGTCTCCCTGTCCCCAACACACACTGAACACCCAAACAATGACAGGAGCCACTGTTTGAGCTCACAGATGGCCAGACCCTTTATACCCACAGTTCCTGATCTTCACAACAACTCTACAAGGTTTAAGTATCACTGTTTTAGTGATGAAGAAACCAAGGCTCAAAAGAAGGTAGAAAGCCTTACTCAAGGTTACATAGCTTAGACCCAAGGACCATCCAGAACTGTCAGAACTTGACTAGGTATCTTACAGATGATCTTCTCCTTTAGTCCACATAACTCTGAGGTAGGTATTATAACATCACTTTGACATTTCAGAAAAGAAAAGCAATAACTGAACTTACAAGAGGTTAAAACAGGTAAAAGCAAACTATATTTCACACAGCTAAGGCAGCAATACTCACTCTGCGTGCAGCCTAGTGGGCTGTCCAGGGACACAATGACTGCTTCCCCATTAGGAAGATTCACACTTTTTTATTTCTCCTGTGATTACAAAGCAGGTTTTAAAAAGTGTCACACATAGGGGTTCAGGATGGAGGGGACACATGTATGCCTATGGCTGATTCATACTGATGTTATGGCACAAACCATCATAATATTGTAAAGTTAATTATCCTCCAATTAAAGTAAGTAATAAACTGGAAGCTTTTAATCAGCACTGGCACAGAGAGCAGAGGGGTGGCTCCAACCGGGCAGGCTCTGAAGGTTTGTTAACCTAGAAACCTTCAGACTAACCTGCACGGACTCGTCTCAGCGTCACGACCGCACCGTCTGCCTTCTCCCGCTTCATGTGGACAAAGGCTTAGAGAATAAAGAACCTTGAGACCACTGGTTTCCCGCAATTATTAAATTATCTCTGCATAACTATTTTTTGTAGAATGTTAGCTGTAGAGGACCAGAAATAAATACAGCTTAAGATTTGAACCGTATCCTGCTGTACTTTTTCTTAGAAGCCCAAAATAGAATTTTCTAACACCTTTTGTGGTTGGAAATACTGAATTTAAATAGGATTGCAGATACAAACATGTAGATTGATGTGTCTATTTCCGTAAAATGCAGCCACCATATTGGTGAAGTATGGATACTAAAATTAATAAAATGACAAGTAGAAAAAAAAAAAAAAACCCAAATCTGGACACAGGCACTGTAGTGACAATAAGCCTTTACATAACATTAGGGACTAATAAAAGATCTGAAAAATGAGTAACTTGCTTTATTTTGTTGAGGGTCTCTTCAGGTCACAATTTTCTGTTATGTACATATTTAAGATGATATTCTTTATTGATAATTAAAAAAACAGGGCTTCTCTGGTGGCCTGATTAAGAATCTGCCTGCCAGTGTGAGGTATATGGGTATGACACCTGGTCTGGGAAGATTTCACATGCTGCCAGGCAGCTAAGCCAGTGTTCCACACCTACTGAACCACAAGCGCCCTATAGTCTGTGCTCCTCCACAATGAGAAGCCTGTGAATCGCAACTAGAGAGCAGTCCCTGCTCGCTGCAACTGGAGGAGGCCCACACGCAGGAACGCAGACCCAGCACAACCTAAACAAATAAATCCATCTTTAAAAAATAAATTAAAAAACATGTTACTATTACTGATACCCGTGGCAATGACATGGATAATTATTATTTTAATTTTTAAGAGGATAAAACTGAGAAATTGGGGCTTACCTTGTGGTCCAGTCAGTGAAGAGTCTGCCCGCAATGCAGAAAACCTGGGTTTGATCCTTGGGTCAGGAAGATCCTGTGGAGGAAGAAATGGTAACCCCCTCCAGTATTCTTGCCTGGGAAATCCCATGGACAGAGGAGCCTGGTGGGCTACAGTCCATAGAGTCACAACAGTTGGACACGAGTGAGCAACTAAACAATGACAAAGCTGAGAAATCAGAAAGATGAAAACAGTTGGATCTGACTGCATGGTTAAAGAATAAATAAAACTCCACTCACCTGTCTTGTCCTTTTCAAACAACAGCCCTATGTGCCTCTGAATTGCCATGGAAGTATCTGTCTTACATTCAGGTTTGCAAACAGTTCCAAATGGTTCCTTTACTATCTGGATTAAGTGACACAATTGGTTTAAATGTGGTTGAGTTAGGAAGCAAAACAGTATCAACATCTGATGATTTTTTTTCTATAAAGGTAAAAATTTATATTAGATGCCTAAAACTTTAATTCAAAGGATGATCTATTATAATCACCTTTTTTAAAGGCAAACAATGTAAACAGGAATTACTCATACTGGAAAAATAATCAATAGGTGAAAATCAATGTCATAACACTTTATGGTTCACATGAGAAAACTGGATACAGTATATTAATGTATCACCAGAAAAAGGAGGTCTACAGTTCCCCAACACAACATACACACTGGATTCTGCTGCACATTCAGGACTCTGGAAATGGTTTAAGCATCTTAGTCATTTGGATTCTAAGATATAAACCAAAACATACTATCTATCTATTGTATGGCACCAATTAAAAACAGAAACATCTCTAAGAAATTACAGGGCCAAGAATGTTTATTTTACATCTTTGCTGCTTGATATAGACTAATCTATGTAGGTGAATACTGTGACTATTTCTTAGATCTGCCAGTTTAATCAACAGTTCTACATCAAAGTCAACCACAACCGCACCCAACCTGAGTCTGGCTTTAGGGTCAGAGAAGCTATTCATTATAAAGAGGTGTATCTGAGGCTCTTCTTTACATCCTGGATTATGCAAGTCAACTTGTCAGCACAGTTGAGTGGTTTAGCTGCCACAGTGACCTCCCACCACAGTTACATCACTGAAGGGTTGAAGGAGGGAGGGTACATTAGCACCATAAGGTTGCCAGGAGGAAAAGTTTAAATTGGCACTATTATTTAATTATGTTATTTTAAACAAATCATATATTTGGCTTTAAGTAGAGACAATGAAACAGGTTGAAGTTGTAAATTATGGGTAGGGCTGTAGAAGAACAGGAAGACTATAAAAATTACAGAGGGAAAGATAATATAGTTATAAAACAGTGCTATATAATAAAAGTTTTCTTTATAAGAAGTCTTTTTTCTTTTTCAGAGCTTTAAAGCACAGATCATACCACAGTTCTACATCAGAGGTCAGCAAACTCTACCAAATGATTTACCACTAAAACAGATCGTAAATAAGTTGGGTTTCATGGTGCATATATTTTGTAACAACTATTTAATGCTGCTGTTGCACCTCAAAATTAGCCATATACAATATGCAAATGACTGGGTGTGGCTGTGTTCCAATAAAACTTTATTTACAAATAAGGGTGTCAGGCCAGATTTCAAGCAAGAGCAGTTAGTTTACTAATCCTTCTTCTAAATCACCACAGAAATACAATGTGAGCCACACAGGCAATTTAAAATTTTATAGCAGCTACACACAAAAAATAAGCAGGTGAAATTCATTTTAATATTTTATTTAATCCAAAATATCCCAAATATCATTTCAACAAGTAATCAATATAAAAAGCTATCAATGAGATACATTTAAAAAAATATGTCTTCAGAACTGTTGTATATTGTACATTTAGCATCCTAGTCATTACCAGTGTTCAGCAGCCACATGTGGCTGGTGGCTACCAAACTGCACCATATGTTCTGGATCTTCTGTGCTGGGATTTCTACAGCTATCTGGAGGTTGGCAACAGTGTTGGGATTTGGCTCTTGAAAAGATAGGGGATATAATTATGCTGCCTCTGGGAGACAGGACGAGGGATTAAAGCTTTTGGGAAGAAATATGTGGTCTCGGACACTAGCAGTTGAGGTAGCCCATGATTCTAGGGCAATGTAACTAGACCAATGATATAGTCAGACTAGCTTAACTTGCCAATGCAATGAATCAACACACATGCAAAATGCTAACTGCCATTACGAGAGCTAGTCTTTAGCACTTAGACTGTATCAGAATTTAAACCATATATGGATGTGGAAGATAGCTGTATAGCAAGGAAAAAAAAACTTCAAAAATTAAATTGAATTTTTCAAAAGATTTAAACAGTCTAAATGCTTTTTCAATTACCTCTGTCTAACACAGTATGCTGCTAGTCACCAATAGCATGTTAACATGTTTTTAACATGTTACTAAAAGGTAATCATAACCCTTATTTTAAGCCTGGGGAAGTTCTTCAGTATTTAAACCCAAATTTCTAAGTGATTAAATCAGCATTTCCAAATTAAGAATGGACATAACTTTTTGTTAATAAAACTTAGAGGCAAGTGTTTTTAACAAAAAATTTATTACCAAAATACAATATTAAAGTCAATACATGACAAACTCCTGTAAAGCAAAATAAATTATTCTAACATTGTACAGTATTCCCAAAGGTAGTTAAAGAAGCGCTAAGACCTTGCTTCACTGTTTATTGAACAGATAAACTGTTCCACCATGAACACAATCCTAGAGTTTTAGGCGTTAAGGCATGCAGCTTGCTGTGCAGGATAATTTTACAAAATGCAAATCATCCTATTTTAATAAGGTACAGTGTCAGAATTAACTGTAGTCTTTACATGTCAGTGTTTCGGAAATTTTCAGACTTTGGCTATAGAAGCAATGCCATAGTGTTACACAATACTTATTTCTTAAAAAAATACATGTATTCATGTCCATGAATATCAAACTCAAATTTCTATTAAATATATTCTATAGAATATTACTTAGAGCACCTTGCTGTACAATAAAAAAAAGATTAAATAAGTGTCTATGAAAACTAAAAATATAGTAAGTCTCAATAGAGAAGCCTGCTTGTCTCTGTCAAGCCAAGTACATTGCAGGAAGATACAATGTAAACATAGGTGCCCACCGCTCAGATTTGTGAGAAGAGACAAAAAAAAAAATAGTAGCAAAGCCACCGACAGCTACCTCGAACAGACGAAAGATCTAGAATGAAGGCTTCAGTCAGTGTCCCTACACTGCGCTGGCTGGACACAGAACTTGAAGTCTACAGGTCAACTGGAATATAGGCATGGTACTGTTAGAACACTGGGGATACCAACCATAGTCTGGGTTACTAGAGAAAGAGAGAAAATGATAGAGCCCTGATAAAGTATTATTTATAATGATCAGAATGCATCATCTTCCCCCTCCCCACCTCTGCCTTATCCAGTAAGTTTGTTTTAAAAACTATGGTCACTATCTTAGAATTTAAGTGTTGAGCGTGGAAAACAATTGCTGAGTTTTGTATAATAAAAGATCGAGTACCAGTAAATGTTATTCCTATATAAAGAGAATTCCTGCTGATTATTTTAATACCTATCTCTACTAGAATTAAAATTGCATATTTAGTCTTCATTAGTACTTTTAGAAATACTCAATTGTTCTTGGTTGAGACAGTCAACTTAAGGCTTGTCACAAAACTAATGGGAAAGTACAGAACATTTTTGGTATATGGTTCCTCCTACAGGCCAGGAGAAAGCTTTTGGAGATATTTTAGGCTAGAGTCAGATGAATATTTAAAGACTTTTGAACTTCTGGGTTAATTTTTTTCCCATGAGCTAGGGAAATTTAAATTTGTTATTCCAAATGGAGAATTTAAGTAACAACCAATGGAAGTGGTTTAAGGAAATGAAGAAAGTTAATTCAAAAATTCATTGTTGCAATTTTGGGAATGTTTTTTAGTTATTAGTATTTTCCAAATGATTATATAAAATTAAAGCCAAGGAAAATTTATGAAACAAAAAAAATTCTTCTAAGGTTGTCAGTTTTAAAGAAACACTCAGCCAAGAGTCACCAGTAATGAAAAAACTGAGTGAAAACAATATAGTAATGATGGAACCATTTAAAATATTTCATTTGAATTTGAAATAAAATTTCATTGTGTCTTAATCCTGAAAACAGGAGAAAATGAGAAAACCCATTGTATGGGCTCTTGGGTAATACAGTTTAGTATATATGAATTCATCTTCTTTCTTAAAACCAGATATCAGAAATGGATTTACTTTCACAAATAAATTAAAGCTACCTAAATTAAAGAGCTGCAAGGTTACAATGAACTCTGTTTGTTCAAATATCACCATCAAATGAGATTAAAAAAAAAAAAAAAAATCAGACAATATTTCAAGTGCCTGGCCCCACTTAAATAGTTCCTAATGCTATCTGAAAAATGTTAATTCATTCAATTCATACCTGGACTTTGGGAAGAGAATTCTTTCCTAAAATGTGTCTATAGAGTATCCTATTCAAAAAATTCTCTTTTCGATGTTTTCTAAGCTTATGAGAGTCACAGACTTAGCTCTAAAGGATGAAAAGTCAAGTTCAGAAAGAGCACCATGAAGGTGGCGCAATGCATGGTGCACCGGCCGCTTTTTGATTTGTAGGCAGAACTGACATTAACAGAACAATGCATACATAAATGATCAGGATTACAAAAGCAAAACCAAAAAACTCTTGTTCTCTTTACCCTTTGAAATACGCTGTAATACAAAATGTGTATTTAATAAGAAGATTTCATCTATCTGATGGCGAGTTTTCACTGGCTTTGCATGTGTCCTATTGCACACCAAAAAAAAATGCAATTTCCTGGATAGGAGAAACCCAAATGTTTTTTGTTATTAAAAGTTTTGGAAACACTCTGAATTTTTACTATATTTTAGCCACATTTGGTTATAGTTCGTATGCTAAGTATAACTAGATAAAAAACTAAAGGAAATAAAATCTCAATAGTAGTACTCATTTGAAGGGGCTTCTGAATTTCATCCCACTTCCCCTAAATTATTTTTATTTAACAGTTTAAACTATTTCCAAGGTCTCATGGCTAGATGCAGTTTCCTACTTTGTTGTTTTGACAGACTTTTTAAGATAACAAGCATGGTCTAGTTTAGAAGAGTGGATTAGAAGGCCTATGTAACTACTGAGAAAACTGGTGTTTTATCAACACTCTGAAAACAATCTCTGAGAAGTGCACTGTGCTCAACCAGGCACCATTTTTATGAATCTTGAGTTTTGATTTGAGGTTGGTAGGAATTCACCTTTCTCCTCTTTTGCTCACAAGACATTCACTGTAAATTTAAGACAATAATTTACTTTGTAAATGGTTACTTATAATCTAGATTTGGATCTAGAGATCTCTTTTCTTTCTAAAGAGTAAAGTATTAATAATATATCTCAGGTTGGGTATAAATTTATTCCTATCAATCTGGCAAAAGATTTCGATTGATCATCTCAAAGCCCTGTAATCATCTTATTTTTCTTGTTGATACCAAAAATCCCTTAGACACTTGCCTCCCATTTCTCACAAGAGGCCTGTCATTCATGTCAAAATTGAGAATGAAGAAAACTAACGTCTGCTCAAGACGGTGACACTTTAGTAACAGTACGTTTTGGAATAGTTTCTGAAAAGCCCCTTCTTAACTCTCTTGCTTGCATTTCTACACTATAATAAGCTTTTAATAATAAATACACCCAAACTAAGAGGTAACAGAAGGTTATTGTAAGGTTATATCTTGGCTGCCTCCTCAACCCATTTTCCCTCACTCAAAATGCTTAAATATTATTACCCCTTATCTATTTGGAATTTCTCTTATTACATCACAAATTTGGTTCCAAAGTCCCATCCGTCATTTCCTCAAGAATCACACCAACTATTTCTTCTATGTCTAGTAAGTTACTGGATAGCACAAAGGGAAAACTGCAGTTTAAAGGATTCTTCTTCGGCTGGTTTCCTCTTTGGATAACAATTCCATCTAATTTGTGTTTAGAGTTGTGTTGTGGTCCTTATTTAGGATGATGTTCACAATTTCACCCTCATGCTCTTTCATATGATCCAAGAGATTCTCTTTGCTGGTAGATTCAAAACCACATATACAACAACAGAAGAGTAAAACGCAATACTCCACGCCAGGAGGGGCTAGACTGGAGTTTTTTTCTAAACTGCATGAGGTATTACTTGCAGGGCTTAGCTTCTCATTCTCGTTGGGACCTTTGACTTCACTGGGAGCCTGGGGAATCAGCTCTGAGGATGACACCAAATTTTCTGAACTTGCAGAAGTGAGAGAATCGGCTCTTTCTTCACTGCTGTTTAATACTGTCTTTCCAGAGGATTTCCCCCGAATCCTTAAAATAAAACACATCACATCTTGAGTTGGTTATAATGCAGACTAGTAGATTTAACTCTAACTTTACAGAAAATGTATAAATATGTAGCCATAATTTATTTGTATGTAACAGTAAGATCAAATACCTGCCACTTTGTGAAATCGCATCATTGATAGCCTTGTTCACTTGCTCGTAGTTGTAATTTTGGTCGCTGGCATGCTTCCACATGTGAGACTTCAAAGAAGGAGGGTGGCTGCACACATAGCCACACAAGGAGCATCTGAAAACCGAGACGGAGGGGGTCAGACGATCCCACGGTTCCGGGACAACTATTACATCTGTCCTCCTGAGGGCTTCAGATACCACATTTCACTGAATCGAAGACGCCACTGATTATGAGACATACTGATATCAGCGGCAAACACGTCCTAGTGCGGATCTCTCAGAATCAATGAAATAAAAGTATTTTACATTATAAAGAAATTATAAGAGTCAGGACAAACATCCCATATTACTTTAGCTATCACAGTATTTGGGAAGATTTCTAATACACTAACATGCAAAATCTTTGCACTAAATTATTTAACCACACAGATACACAAATACACAAAATCAACTCTCTATACCACTCTATTTCATAAGAAAGCAAAATGGAATTAAACAATGTTCAACATTAACTCCATGCTTACTTATAAATTCACAGAAAATGTAAGTAGCAGTCCTGAAATGCTTCAACAATGTAAATTTTCTAAGTAAAACAGATACTTATCTTAAAGTTTCTAGTCCAAGTAACAATTATTTGACATAATTGGGCACATTCAGTAAAATCTGAACAAATAAACTACTTAAAAAAAATTAACAGATTATTTTCAGAGCATGCTTATGTTTATCCTCTTTTCCCTCTGTACCCAATTCCTCCTATCATTAACATCTTGTATCAGTATGGAATATTTGTTACAACTGATGAACCAATATTGATACATTATTATTAACTAGTGTCTACAATTTATATTAGGGTTCACTATGTTGTACAGTTCCATGTATTCTGATGAATGCATAATGCCATGCACCCATCATAATATCATGCTGAATAATTCCCCAGCCTGAAACGTCCTCTGGCACTGCACCTACTTACCCCTCCCAAGCCCTAACCACGGCAGTCACCCACCCTTTTACTGTCTCCACAGCTCTGCCTTTGCTAGAACGTTGCCCATCTGGAATCGCACTGTATTCAGCCTCTTCAGGCTGCTTTCTCTCCCTTGGCCATTTGCATGTTAAGTTCTTCCATGTCTTTTCAGAGCTTGAGAGGCCCCTCTCTCCATCGCTGAATAATATTCCACCAAGCTACCATATTTGTTACTGTTTTCTATTTGTTGTTCTTGTTCTATTGTTTTCTTCTACTCTTTTGCTGCCTTTTGTGGTTTTCACTGAGCATACTATATGATTCAATTTTCTCCTTTCTTAGCATGTCAGTTATACTTATTTTTTCACTTTATATTATTGGTTTTCCTAGTGTTTGGCAAATACATTTACAGCTAATCCAAACCCACCTTCAAGTAACACTATACTGGCTTCATGGATAGCTCAAGTACATTATGATAAAATAAAGACATCTAGTTGCTCCCTAATTTTGTCAATTATGAATAAAGCTTCTACTAAACATTCATGTGCAGGGTTTTCAGTGAATATAAGTTTTCATCATTTGTGTAAATACTTAAGAGCAGAACGTTTATCTTTTCAGGAAATTGCAAACACACTTTTAAAAAGTCATTTTTATTAAATAATTACCAATCTAACAAATCAGGTAACTTATCTGAACTCTTCACCACAACAAGAGAGTCAGTAGAGGGGTAAAAAGAACCACTGTGAGACATGCCAGAACATTCTGTTCTGAACAAGGTCTGCTCTCAGGAGAAATTATTTAACCAGAGTCTAACCTACTGGAGTTTTATCAGAACATAACTGACCTGAGGCAAAGAAACACCCAACTCCAGGCCACTCCAGCTCCAGCTATCTTGTCCACCAAGGGCTGGGGACGGAGGGGCCTGAGAAGTATAGCTCACAGCTCAGAGGCACAGGCTCACTAAAAAACTGAGACCTAGTCGTGGACTACAGAACATTTTCCTTCCCTGTACTTCTAACCATCACATTTCTAAAGTCCTACTGACAGCAGACCCTTTTATCCAGTACCTCATGCCTGGTCACCAAGAAAAAATTGTAAGACACACCAAAAGGCAAAAACCAAAGTTGGAGACAGAGCAAGCGCAGGAACAAGAGTCAGATATAGCAGGATGTTGGAATTATTAGACTGCTGATTTAAAACACCTATGACTAATAATTCTAAGAGCACCAATGAATAAAATACATGGCATGGGAAAACAGATGAGTAACAAAGCAGAGAGATGGAAATTCCAAAAATGAACCAGAAAGAAATCAAAGAGATCAGAACCCTATAAAATGAGATAAAAAAACAGATAACAGAAATGAGGAGTCCTGTAAGGGACTTATTAGTGGACTGGATACACCTGAGGAAAGAATCTCTGAGCCTGAGGATAGAAACCTCCAAACCAAAAAGCAAAATAAATAAATAAAAGAAAGGATTGGAAAAAACAGAATATACAACTACAAAAGGTGTAATCTATGTGTAATGGGAATACTAGAAGAGAGAAAGGAACAGAAGAAATTTATTTTAAACAATAATGACTGAGAAGTTCCCTAAATTAACATCAGATATCAAACCATAGATATAAGCCTCTCAGAGAACATCAAACAGGGTAAATGGCAGAAAGACTACACGTAAGCCTATCAGGTTTGAACTACAGAACATAAAAGAAAAAGAAAAAAGGAGCCAGAGGGAAAGATAAGCAAAGAAGAATTAAATCAAACTTCTCAGAAACAATGCAAGAGAGTAGAGTGAACTATCCAAAGTGTTGAGAAAAATCAACCAACGCAGAGTTCTGTACCAGCAAACTTACTCTTCAAAAGTGAGCAGAAATACAGACTTCTCCAACAAACAAAGTTGTTGCTGGTAAATCTGTCTTGCAAGAAAGGTTAAAGAAGTTCGTTAGAAAGAAGGAAAATGGTAAAATTCAGAAATGTGGATCTCTACAAAGAAAGGAAAAACATCAGATAAGTTATGTTGCTGCTGTTGTTTAATTGCTGAGTTGTGTCTGAATTTTGGCCACGCCGTGAACTGTAGCCCGTTCCTCTGTAGGAGGAGCTATAGACAGGCTCCTCTGCCCATGAAAATTCCCCAGGCAAGAACACTGGCGGGGGTGCCACTGCTCCCTCCTGGGGATCTTCCTGATGCAGGGATCAAACCAGTGTTTCCTGCATAGGCAGGAGGATTCTTTACCACTGAGCCACCAGGAAGTCCCAGATAAGGTGTAAGAGAGGGTAAAATAAAAGTTTTTAATTTTAATTCATCTGAGAGATCACAGTTTGTTTAAAATAATAAAATAGCAACAATTATCCAATTATGTATGCTTATGTATGTGTGCACACAGGTGCGCACGTGCATGCACACACACACACTCTATGTATAAGTGAAATGAAAGCAGTAATGCAGGCAATGGAACAGAAGAATTAAGTTATTTTATTATAATGTACCCAGGATACTCATGAAGCCAGTAATGTTACTTGAAGGTGGATTTGGATTAGCTGTAAATGTGTATGCCAAACCCTAGGAATCCATTAATGAAAGTAAAAAAAAAAATGAAGTACAACTGATATGCTAAGGAGAGAAAATGGAATCATATAACATGCTCAATGAAAAGCACAAAAGGCAGTAAAAGAAAAAAAATACAAGCGCAGCAAATAGAAAACAGTAACAAATATGCAGCTATGAATTCAACCATTATCAATCATCATTTAAACATCAATGGTCTAAAATACATGGAATTTAGAAAGGTGATAACGATAACCCTATATGCAGAACAGAAAAAGAGACACAGAAATACAGAACAGACTTTTGAACTTTGTGGGAG